>NC_133774.1:68383387-68394277 GCF_003597395.2 Chelonoidis abingdonii | reverse complement strand
TTCAGTAACTCGGACATAGGTTAGGGGTTTGTTATAGAAGTGAATGGGTAGGGTTCTGTGGCCTGGTTTGTGCAGGAGGTCAGACTAGATGATCATATTGGTCCCTTCTGACCTATAAGTCTATGAGTCTATAACATGAATAAATAAATTATTCTCATTTTTTTCTATAGTTAGCAAAAACAGGGGAAAATCATGAATATTTGTTCAAATTCCAAAGTGAATTTTGATTTAATCATATTTGCCAAACTTTTAGTTTTCAAAAATCATTTGAGCACTCAAGATTTGCTGCTGTGAAGACTACCTTTTACCATCTGGCAAAGTAACCCACTGCAAGGACATAGTCTGTTGGGAGTGGACCCAGTTACTGAATCCTATGTACTTCCAAGATAACTGGGTCTCGTTAGAGTCTAGTCACCGTTTCTTTCTCTAAGAGACTCGGGTTCACTCTCAGGTTTGGACCTCTTGTCTGACACCCGTCTTTGAACATGGGACATTGCCATCCAGCTACCCTAGACCCTGATAGACCTCTTGATTCCAGTGACAGACATCCTGATTCCCCCCTGGCACTCCTTCAAGGCTCCACCTAGACTGGCTACTCTGGGCTTACTAGTTTAACCTCTTTCAAGGACAATGTGGCAGGAAAGCAAGGAACATAGTCTTAGTAAAGGAGTTTCTTAACTACAGTGACTTTATTCTTAAAGCAGCTGAGAGTTATGGATGTTTCAAAACAACAAAAGTCCTGAATCGCACCCATACCTTCTGCAGATTCAAAGTTTGTCAGTGTTTCAGGCTAGGTGTGTTCCCTTCTGCCCTCTATCTCCTGCATGTTGTTCTTTCATGCAGCAATGGTCGGCACCATGTGTCATGGAGTCACCGGGCTAATACTCTAGAATGGATCCAAAGGAAGCTATGACTCTCAGCCAGCAAGTAAAATTGAAGGTTTATTAATCAACAGGTACACAGCATATAACAGAACTTTTTAGCACAGAAATCAGTGACTTTCAGCTAAGTCGATCTCGGGGAAACCCCGAGCCAGACACCCTGGACTCCCCCCACCTTGAGTTCCCCACAGCAGACTGCCTTGGACCAAGCTGCCTGGCCTCCGACATGCTTATTGCTCCTCCTTTGGGCTTTGTCCTGCTCCCTAGGCAAATATCACCTGATCTTATCCCCCTTCTGGTTCTTAGATTACAAACTGGTAATAGTTTATGTGCAGGCAGCTGGGCAGCCTCACCTGCCCCGAGGGTCTCAGCAAAAGCCACACATAAAATTCCCAGCACTTAGGCATTGGTGCAGTAGACAGGGAAGTTGAAGTACACCCTGTATTAATACAAGACAGTAAGACTCACACGAAACATAACAAGACGGAAAACCCCACTTTGTCACACCATGCACATAGCATAATCCTATTCTTAAATGGGAATTTGTCTCTGTGGCATGTGCTCAAACTATGAAACTCCATTTCTGCCATGCACCCTTGCCCTTCCCTACAGGCCCCTGTGTTGAAATTACATTGTTCTATGGAGAAGGGCCATTACTTCAGAGTCACTGAAAGCTTATGTCTCCAGATTGCAGCTTTGATGACTCTGCCTCATCATTCATCAGCGAAGTGTCAAATTCCTTTCCTGGACAGAGAGAGACAAGATGAGTGAAGTAATATCTTTTACTGGACCAATTTCTGTTGGTGGAAGAGACAAACTTTTGTTTGAGATAGAATGAGCTCTTCTTCAGGTCTTGGAAAAGTAATGATACAAGGTGGGACAGATTGTTAAGCAGATGGGGTTAACACATTTTCCAGGACAGCAGTTAAAGTGAAGTGGGCAATTAACACCTCTACAATCAGGGCTGACTTTATGAACTGTGGGGCCCAATTCAAATACCTGGCAGCAGTCCAGGGCTTCGGCGGCACTTTGGCAGCAGGGGATCCGCTCCAGGCCTTCTGCTGCACCAAAGGACCCCCTGCTGCCGAAATGCCGCTGAAGACCCGGAGCAGACCCTCCCGCCCACCGCTGAAATGCTGCCAAAGACCCGGAGCGGACCGCCCCCCTTTCTGCCACCGAAATGTCGCCAAAGACCTGGATCCCGCTCTCCCCCCCGCAGGTGCTGGATGAGTAAAAAAAAAAAAATTTTAAAGGCACCTAAGGCATAGGGCCCTCTTAGGCGCTGGGCCTGATTCCTAGGGACAAAGGAGAGTTAGTAGGTTACAAATTGTAATGGGCCATAAAATCAGTCTCCAATGAGCCTGTGATTTTCTTGGGCAGTGCTGCTGTCTGGAAAGCTGCATAACAGGCTGCCACTAAGCAAGTCCAAACTAGTGCATCCTCAGTGCAAACCCTTCAACATATCGCAAAAAACAGATTCCACAATTTGATATACTTCCATCCCAGTTGTGTCACATGAACAAAAAGTGAATTTTAATCTTGAATGTTCAAATATTTGCCAAAAGCAAATTTCAATTCAAATGTAAAATACACACTTCACAGATGGAACTGTGTGGCTTAGTTAAATCATCTAATCAGAACACAGAACCAATATCATGTGATTTTTACATAAATAACTAAAAGAGAGTGAGTTGTGAATATTTTATAATCAATTATTCATAATCAATTTGCAGACCATTAAATATTTGCTGAAAAAACTAAAGAATAATTAAAGGGATAAACCCCAGGGAGGAAGAGGAGTTATTTAAACATAAGGGACAATGTTGGCACAAGAACACATGGATATAAACTAGCCATCAACAAGTTTAGGCTTGAAATTAGATAGTCGATAACTATCAGAAGAGTTTCAGAGTAGCAGTATTAACTTGGGGTTGAATAGAGACTGGGAGTGGCTGAGTCATTAATCCATGTTAAGTATCTTCACACCTTCTTGTCATCTGTCTGGAATGGGTCATCTTGATTATCACTACTAAAGTTTTTTTTTTCTCCTGCTGATAATAGCTCTCTTAGATTAATAATCTAATAGCTCTAATAATTAGCCTCTTAGAGTTGGTATGGCAACGTCCACCTTTTCATGTTCTCTGTATGTAGATATATCTTCTTACTATATGTTCCATTCTATTCATCTGATGAAGTGGGCTGTAGCCCACAAAAGCTTATGCTCAAATAAATTTGTTAGTCTCTAAGGTGCCACAAGTACTCCTGTTCTTTTATCAGAAGAGTGAAGTTCTGAAACAGCCTTCCAAGGGGAGCAGCAGGGGGGAAAATCCTAACTGGTTTCAAGACTGAGCTCGATAAATTTATGGAGGGATGTATGACGAAACTACCTACAGTGGCATGTAGCCGATCTGCGACTGCTAGCAGCCAGTATCTCCAACAGCTAGTGATAGGACATGAGATGGGGAGGGCTCTGGCTAGAGAGTTATCTTGCCCACATGCTCAGGGTCTAACTAATCATGATATTTGGGGCTGGGAAGGAATTTTTCCCTGGGTCAGATTGGCAGAGGACCTGGGAGGGGATTCGTCTTCCTCTGCAGCATGGGGCAGGGGTCACTTGCTAGCGTAAATAATGGATTCTATGTAACTTCAAGTCTTTAAATCATAAATTGAGGACTTCAGTAACTCAGCCAGGGGTTGGGGTCTATTATAGGAGGGTGAGGTTCTGTGGCCTGCAATGTGCAAAGTCTAGATTATCATGATGAACCCTTCTGATCTTAAAATCTGAGTATATAATTTCAAAAAACCAATATATTAAAGACTTCTTCAATCTGTTTATGAACAATTGCTGAACAGAAAAAAGGCTAAAATAATTTCAGGGATAACTGCATTGTTCTCCAGTCTTCCTCATGTGATCCATTTAAGTTTGCAAGCACCAAGCTATGACCTCTTTAAGGCAGAAACCCACATCTCTTTCCCTCCAGACCAGGGGTTTGGGCAGTTCCTCTAAACCTCACTGTGATTTCCCCAGCAGGTCTGACTGGGATTCAGCACCTTTGGGTCTCTATTTCTCCAGAGGCTGCACCAGTGTGCACCAGCCTTCACAAAGGAAAGTCTATTTATTCATAGGGCATACAGAGAAATCTATACATATAAAATTCTTACCATACATGCTAAAAATTTACCTTAGGTCATCCCAATTCCAGCACAGGGATCTGGCAGGCATCAGTCTTTCAAACCCCTCAGCTGAGTTTTCTGTGTTGTCTACCAGCTCATGTCAGATTTTAAATCAAGAACCAGCTGTCCAGCTC
Source organism: Chelonoidis abingdonii (assembly GCF_003597395.2). NCBI lineage: Eukaryota > Metazoa > Chordata > Testudines > Testudinidae > Chelonoidis > Chelonoidis abingdonii. The sequence goes on along the minus strand of NC_133774.1, from coordinate 68,390,088 downwards.
CAAGGACAGTCCCGCTGTTTCTTTATATCATTTGGCCTTTGATTTCTGGCCTTCTGTAACAGGGCAACTGCAAGTCAATGGTCTTCTCTTCAGGGTGAAGCTTCACAAGGCTAGGTTTTTGCATAACTAGTGTTCAGTGTTGTGGGATTAATCAAACCTTAATGATTCCTGATTCTTCAGGAAACCCATCCATCCCTTGTGAGCCAAAGACACACAAATACAAATCACCTGTATTGATACAAATAACAATATGGTCCTGTAGATGCTGCATGTGGTTGAAATATCTGTCACACAATTCAAGGATATAAAAAAAGATAAACTCATAATGTACAGGAGTTTAGCAGTAGCCATTTAAATAGTTTGTGACCCCACTAGTGGCCTCCCTGCCTTCATATTTCAGAGGCCATCGGAACTCTGCCACAGCAGTAGTTGTATATAATGTAACCCACATGCTTGCACTGTTGCATTTAGTGATGTATATAAAGGAAGAAACAGTGGGGAGGATACCTAGGTCTTGTTTGGTTTTGGGGGGCCTCTGTGTCTGCAGACTTGCAAGAGCTGGGCAGGACGAATCTGCTGGATGGGATAGAATCATCCACAAATTGTGTGTTGTGGGCATTCGGCATGCTCCTTAACTGTTTAAAGCTATCTGGGTGATTTCCATTGTGGGAAAATGGCCTGATGAGACACATCCAGAGTCACTCTCTTTGAGACTGGAATCAATGGAAACTCAAAGGGAAGAGGGGGATTGTATAAATAAGAAGAGTGGGAGCCAGGTTGAAGAGCTCAGTGATGCAGCAGCACAAAGATCAGAAGGATCCGGGGTAAAGATTGTGTTCCAGGGACTTTGCCAGTTTTGTTGGATTTATACTTAAGGCTCCCTCATCACACTGGAGAAGAAAATGATTGGAATTTACTGCAGGCTCTGAAAATTGCAGACTGATGCTGCAAAGACTCAGAGAAGATTGAATGAGACTGTGGGACTATCATTTGTTTCCCAACTTATTTCCCAATTTAAGGAGCTGGCTTGCCCAAAGTATGGTTTGGAAACTATTCCACAGACAATGAGAAGGACAAATTGTCCCAGAGAAGAGCCCTAGGGAGTATAAGAATGTGTGTGGCACCTAATTATATATTGCATTGAACTTGTGATAGTAGTAAGTACTTAATCGCTTGGAAGTGTTATCTTTACAAGGGTTGTTATTCACAATATTCACAATTGTTTAATGCATAAACTGTTTGCATTCTCATATATTCACAGACATATAGATTTAGTAAACATTTTTCTTTTAGTGATTTTGTGTGACTTTTCTTCCCTCAGAGATTCTTCTCTGTATAATATATATAACATATTCACACACATTCATTCACTCCCCCCGGGCTCTTCTCTGGGACAATTTTCCCTTCTCATTGTCTGGGAAATGTTTCATATATATACAATGAGAAGGGCAAATTGTCCCAAAGAAGAGCCCTGGGGGTGTGTAAGAATGTGTGTGTGTGTGTATATAGAGATAGATAGATAGATTAGATATAGATTAGACAGATATAGATATAGATAAATATAGATATAGATAGCTAAAGCTATAGATATAGATAATCAATTGAAGTTCTGAAAAGACTAAACTTTGGAGTGCAGCCCAGGAGAGAAGTAAACTGAGGTGTAGAAAAGGGGAAATAAATATGTATACCTAACGTTAGCGAAGGGCTTCCTCCAAGTCACATTACATATAGAGCTAAGCCTTGCATGTTGTAGAAAGTTAGCAAACATGTTTTTTAGACCCCACTATGTCCCTGTGCTTTCTTTCTGGTATGTTGTTATGTAAAGAGCAAAATATAGCATTCACCAATTATATTATTTATTGCAAATTATTTTCTTAGCTGTACTGTTTTCCATTTCCCTATTAGCTTTACCTATTAAGATTCCAAACTGACAGTATTCACAGTTTTCATCTGCTAAAATACTAAGGACCAGTCCTAACATGAGCTTGATGTGGGCAGATCCCATCACTCATGTGAAGGTCAGCTTACTTCAGTGGGACTCCACATACATGTGTGGGTCCATATACACTGAACTCATTACAGATTCAACACCTAAATTTTTTCTTTCATGCCATGTAAGAGCTGGCCACTAACTTCGTGATGAGAGTACCTCAAATTGTTTAGTGATTTATTCAGGTATGGATAAGCATCTTAGCCAAACTTACCTCAACTACTTTGATTTAAAACTCTGGATGCATATCCCACAATAATGTACTTTTTCAGAAGTCGCTTTCTCCCAACCCCGAATTTCAGCTGGGATGAAAATATTATAAGCTGAGTTCTGGAAAATGTTTGCAATGAAACCCAAAACTTGCCTGGTTTAGTGTTTCATTATGATCTCAAAACTCAAACCAGGTTTTCTGAAAGGTTCACTCTGATCTGGGAACCTATCAAAGACACCAGAGTCTAGCTTCCAGTGAGCATGGGTCCATTTATGGTTTTGCATCAAAATTATGTGAAATTTATAGCTCTGAATGGTTTTGACATGAAACCAAGTGAAACTCAGCAGTTTTGGCAGAGTATTGCTTTGAGAATTTGGTTCATTCAAGCCCACAACACACAGGGTACAATACACTTTGATAGAAATCAAATAAAAATGTTCACATAAACCTTCAGGGATGTGCAACTGCTGAGTTTTGAGCAACTGCAAGAGTGAGGAGGACTTTTCTCATGGTGTTTCAGTAGATGAAAGCTGGGAGGTCAAAGGTGTGTAAAAGAATTAATAAAGCAACTGTCAACCCACTGTTTTTCCATTCCAAAACAAAGAAAAAAAATGGGTGGTTTGATACAGCTGAGTGTAAGTTTTGGGAGAAATATACATCCGCATTAATTTTATCTGAACTGGCTTGCCCATTGCAAAACAACAGGAACCTTTATTTCTTGCTGTTTAAAGTGAGAGTGGACTCAAAAGGCAGGGTCAGATCTCTTCTTTTTTTTTCTACTGTTGAAAAAAAAAAGTCCACAGGAGATGTTTATCATCTTTTAAATATATGTCAGACTGGTCTGGGAACTCTATTTAAAACATATCCATCCACATATATGTGGGTTCACATGTTGTTTATTTTCATCTACAAGTTCTGCCCTGTGAAGGGATTGAGACAGCTTACTCCTCGCCTACATGTTATTATGTCTGATTTTGTTCCCCATTTGTGCTCTCCCCTAATTGCGTATGCAGTTTAAATGGGAGAAAAAAAAGTTTAAACATCAGGCAAAAGTCACTTTGAGGTTATGTTGTTACTGTATTGCTCAAGGAATCTTCATATGCAGCAGAAACAATAGATGGAATTTAGAGTTTGGATTATGATCTCCAAACCCTTCCTGAGGAAAAGAAGACTGACTCCAGTTTCCAGATAAAGTAACAACACTGAGTGTTTTTGGCAGTTTCTACCCAGGCTCTTCAAACCTGTGTCAGACACTGGACACCCTTCCTTGGCTGGTATAGCTGAATCTACAAAGTAATTTTGGATTGAATTAAAGTTTCTGTGACAGACAAAACAGACTTTACCAGTAGGCAAATTGGATTTCTCTGGTTCAGTGACTGCTGTGGCACTGCTTCTCTCAAGAAGGTTTTCACATTATTGAGAACTGGTAGGTTTCTTTGTAAATAGCCAGAGGCAGTGCACACAGTAACACAACTGATTCTTGTTTGCCATCAGTTTATAAAAATATTTATATCTACACATGCACACACAGTATACAAGCAAAACCCAAACCTCTACATAAACTGTTATTTTTGTTTTTAGGAAGAATATGTTTTATGTGGCCACAAATTCACATAAAGGCCTGTTGGAGAGGCTTAGCTTTGGTATCTAGTATTACAGAATTCAATGTGTTTTTAATGGAGTGAAAAAACATGAATGTTTACTTATCTGAAATACAATTATGAGTGGGGAACTGGCACTATATGCCTTGATTCAATTAGATTAGAGTCTAGTGCCAGCTACAGGAAGTAACTGCCCTGACACAGAAGAAAGCACAAGGACACTTATAGTTCCACTTACTTGCTGCCCTACATCACTGATATTGTGGACTTTGCCTATAGCTGGCATTGAACATAGTCTCCAAATATTTTCTTTGTTTTGCTAGACTTGTATTATATATACATATTCTAAAACTAACATCTGTGGCTTATAGAGTAAAATGCATTTGTTTGGACTGTGCTTAAAGAACTGGCAGCAAAAACAAAAATACCTTCACACTTCTTAAGTCTCTCTGTTCACCGATGAGGCTGAAGATTTTTCTGATTAAAATTTCAAAAAGCCATTTTTTTTTTAACCAAAGCAAGAAAGCGCAACATTCCTATTCATTTTGATATTTGATTCATTCGTCCTTGTAGTGAGGAGGTGTGGCTCCCCTCTGAAGTGGATGCAAAGGGAGTGCTGCAAGCTGCCTGGTGAGTGGAGCCAGGAGAACCATGCCCCACACACCAAAGAGGTGGGACAGGAAGAGTAAGTATAAAAGGCCAGTCCAGCAGCTCAGTTGGGAGGGAGCTGCTGAAGGAGACAGATGCTTCTTCCCTGCTGCTAGAGTGGAGTGCCATGGAAAACTGCTGCTGCCCCAGGGACCAGTTTCAGCTTCCAGGGAGCCCTGAAAACCCAGACATGAAGGAGTTGCTACCACTCCCCTTGGTTGTGTATCTTGGGGAGACTGAGGATGACCTCAGGATACAGGTACACCCAAGAGGGAGAGTAGCAAGCAGCCCAGGGAAACCAGACAACAGTCTGCTGGAGAATGAACCTGAAACAAGGTCAGTGTGTTGCAGGTGGATCCTTGCTGACCCAGTGGCAGACCACTCCACCACTGTTAGAGCCCTGGGCTGGGACGCAGTGGAGTTGGACAGGCCTTGCGTCTCCCCCTCTCCTTAGGCCAGGATGCCTGCACTCCTCACTAAACCTTACCAGAGCCTCATAGACTGCATGTGGAGTTCACCCTTACCTGAGCCCCTAAACTGGGCTGGTACTACAGCTCTTCCTGACTGCAAGCCAGAGCCTTAACTGTTGGCTCCCCTGCCCTGCTTAAGGACTGGGGGAATAGACTGCTGCAGCTGTGCCTGGTTATGGGCTAGAGCCCAGACTGTTTATGGCCCTGCTGAGCTTGAAGGATGGGCCCCTTGAGAACTTCTAATTTTTTCCTTTGCTTAGAGAAGGCTCTAACAGACCCAAACTATGAGGACGCATTGCCCCCCCCTCCCCACAAGACGCGGACATGGAGGGACAGCCACGCCAGCTTACAGTCCTGTTTCAAGCTTCTGCTGCTTCTTTTTTAATACAGTAACACTTAATGATTTATTTAGGTAGGAAATAGAGAAGCAATGTCCATATAAAATGGTCACATCAAAGCACTTTCTCCTCATATAAACATATGAGAGATAGCAACATCCTTCCTTAGAGAGAAAGCTAGAGTCCAAACACAATGTCCTGACTGCGCCTCAGACTTTATCCCACCTGGTTTGCCAAACACAGCAGCAAAATGCATGGCAAAGAAAATATTACATGGTAGCACTGAAGGATATTTTTTGGAGCCTTTCAGCACAGCGGAGAAAAACATATGTCTAGCCAAAGAGGTACATTTTTGCTGCTTCTCATATTAATCCATTATTTAGAGCTCCCCTGCCTCAGTACATCATCACAGCAGCAATACCTTCTGGATGAGGTAGTGCATATAGAGGCCCCCGGAGAATCAATTATGGGGGCCAACAAAAAGCTACTTTTTTGATATTGTCTGGGATTAAAAGGCTGGTTTATGAGGTGGTGAAATAACCAGGAAAGTCTTAAATACTTCTAAAACAAAACAAGACAAATGTTTGTGGAAGCAGAGAAAGCAAAGGAAAATTATGTTTTAGCCCCTGTCTCTCTAGTTACACCTACACTACAAGCTAGGGAGGTGATACCCACTTGCCTACACAAACTTGTGCTAACTCTGTGAGAACTAGTACAAGTATAAATAATAGTGCAGCTGCAGTAGCACAGGAAGTGGCAGCATAGCTTAGCCATGCCAAGTACCAACCTAGCTGAGCTCTGTGGGTATGTAATCAACACAGGTCAGCCATGCTGCCTCCGCCCATGCTGCTGTGGCTACATTATACTAATTCTTATGGATCTAGTGCTAGCATGCGTGTGCAAGCTAAGAACCACCCCCTTAACTTGTAGTGTAGACATCGCCTCTGAAATCAACATATAGGCATCATCCTGTCAGTTATCATGCTCTTTAAAGGAATGGATAGCTCAGGGGATAAGTCCTCTGATATAGTTTCTTTCATTTCTAAAGTGCATCACCTGTTCACATCCCACTCAGGTCAGTGTATTATTATATGGAGGCTGTTAATCTGTATGAAGTGAGTGGATGATTTCAGTCCAGTTTCCAGTGCACAGATATCCACATCACCAAAAGCATCATCACACAACTGGTAACTTTGAACAGGCATGAACTGAGCTACTTTCTTCCACTTTAATGTAATAGTTATTCACATGCATTTGTCAACAGTTTTATACAAACAAATTCTAGCTTGTGGTGTGAACGTGTCAAACCAATTTGATAGCTTTCTTTGATAGGATAACGAGCCTTGTGGATAAGGGAGAAGCGGTGGATGTGGTATACCTAGACTTTAGTAAGGCATTTGATACGGTCTCGCATGATATCCTTATCGATAAACTAGGCAAATA
>NC_133774.1:68345421-68382551 GCF_003597395.2 Chelonoidis abingdonii | reverse complement strand
TAGGAAAAAGTTCCTAACTGTCAGGGTAGTTAAACACTGGAATAAACTGCCTAGGGAGGTTGTGGAATCTCCATCTCTGGAGATATTTAAGAGTAGATTAGATAAATGTCTATCAGGGATGGTCTAGGCAGTATTTGGACCTGCCATGAGGGCAGGGGACTGGACTCGATGACTTCTCGATGTCCCTTCCAGTCCTAGAGTCTATGAATCTATGTATTGTTCTCCTTGATTTATTTACCGTTACCTATTGGTTTCATGTGACTTGGCACATAAGTCACGTGATATAGTTTCTGCTTTATGGCTAGCTGGCCAAAAATGTAACCTTTCTGCTATTCCAGAACATGCTTTTCATCTGTTGGTGAATTTGACAATGGTTCTAGTACCCATCATTTCTCCTAGGCAAGGAGACATCCAAAGGGAATGTCAACAGTTAAATTTTCATCCTTAGACTGTCTAGAAGTTACGGTGGAGTGAGTAATTCAAATACTTTTTGCTCTCATTTCTACATTTTCAATGTCAAAATTAATAATGACAGGCTCAGAAAATGTTTTGCTGTTCAGTTCTGTTTTGAAATAGAATTTTATCTACCGCGGGCAAATGTTTTTTCTCCAACTGAATCTGTCATTTGTAGTGCATTTAGATACTATGGTGACAGGCATCATTATAAATGCTTGTAATTAATTAATTAATTAAAATTAAATAATCCATTAGGCAGATAGCAGGTACACAATAGCAGCAAAGCTCTAAACCAGCTTTTCTAATTATCTTGCCACAAATGTAGCATCCATTTCTTTGAAGTTGATACTGATGGCTGAATACAGTAACTTCCTATGGTAAATCTCAGTGAGCTTATTCTCTGTGAAAGGGCATTCAATGTCTGAGCAACTTCTCATTTGAATGTAAACATTATATTTCTCAGCTCTTCCAGGTGGCAATAGCTGTGAGCCTGTGGATTTTATCAGCTTTAAAAAAAAAAAAAAAAAAAAGAGAGAGAGAGAAATCCTATCATAGGCAGCATTCAAAGTATGTTAATCAATGTAAACTGATACCTTACCTAGGCAGTCGCCCACAACCTATATATGTATTTACTCACTGCAGTTTGAGATTGAGAACTATGGATGAGATTGTGACGAGTTCCTCCAGGCATGCCACTGGCAACTAGGGTACCACTGAGCCCTCTGACTCACTAGCCAGTGCTCCCTTTCACCCTGTGCTGCTGTGACAAGTTGCAGACCTGCTGCCAATCCTACACTTCCACCAGCATACAGGTAAGGACATACCCAGCTACAGTTACATGCTGGCTCTCTGACCAGCCACTGCATGAACCAACAATAGAGAGGCTACAGCCAAGATAACCCACAGCTCCCCAGGCACGCACCCACCTCTGGAGTATAAACCCAAAATTTATACCATCTTGCACTGCACAGGAAACTGTACAGTGTAAGCTCATAGAGTTCACTCCATCCTCAACATGGAGAGGAAATGCAGCAGTCTTTGCCCTTGAGCTAAGATTTCCACGCACTTCATTCAAACTCTCTGGTTTACTTAAAACAAAAACAAGTTTATTAACTACAACAAAAATAGATTTTACATGATAATAAGGGATAACAAACAGATCAAAGCAAATAAAAGTTTATTTTGCAAAATGTTTAAAATTCTAGATAGATTAGATATGAGTTAGCAGTCTCTCACCCTTTGGGTTTCCCCAGTTTCCATACACAGAGTAGAAATCCCTTTAGCCTGGGTCCAGAACTTCCTCCATTTTGGTCTTTGTTTCTCAGGTGTTTCCAGGAGTCCTCTTGCATGGGGAGTGAACAACAACAGATGATGTCACTCCCTGCCTTATATAGCTTTAGCATATGGCGGGAACCCTTTGTCCCAAACTCAGTTTTGTGGAAAAACACTGGCATCCATGATGGAGTTCCCTGTCATGTGTCCTGGTCACATGTCCTTGCATACCTTGCTGAGTCATAGTAGACATTATTTACAGGCAGTCTGACACATTCTCGGGGGCGGGAGGTTGGAGGGAGGGGAATAAGCTTCTCCTAAGGCCTACTGTTTTTCATAATGGCCCATTACCTTGAATAGGCCCTTCACAGCCAGCTATATAGACTGGAAGTATTTTGCCTAGTGGGTGTCACCCAGGTGTGACTACATGTGAAATACAGATACATAGTCAATATTCATAACTTCAGATACAAAAATGATGCATTCATACAAATAGGATAATCATATTCAGCAAATGATAACTTTTCCAATGACTCCCTACATGACCCATCTTGTACAAAATGCAGCACAATTCTGCTGTAATCATATCATAATATTACTAGGATAAATATCAGGTCTAGTGTCACAGAGATCATTAAAATTTCTTGTTTGCTCTTGTCTCACCCCCTCCCTTCTCTTCTCTCCAACCTCTCTCTCTCCTCAGGTGAGTTTCCCACACAATACAAGTACACTTCATTATACCCCTGTGAAAGAATCCACAACTGACTCCATCTGTCTCTCTATTATCTCACCTCTCTTCTTCCTTTAACCACCAGGCTTACTGAATATGCCGTCTGCCTTGAGTTCCTCTTCTCCAATTCCATCCTTGATTGCCTCCAATCTGGTTTCTGCCATCTTTACTCCACTGAAACTACAAATCTCGAATAACATTTCCTGGCCAAAACCCAATATCCCTAACTCATCCCCTTCATCCTGGTCCTCTCAGAAGCCTTAGACACTGTTGACCACTCTCTATTCTATCTTACATTGGCTTTTGAATCTCTGTCTTCTCTTGGTTCTCTAATCATTCCTTCAGTGTCTCCTTTGGCAGATCCTTCCATTCCTTGCTTTCTCTTTTAGCAAGTTTCCCCAGTGCTCAGTCCTTTGCCCCTTATTCTATTCTTTCTACACCTAGCCTCTAAGTCCTTTTTTGCACAAGCATGAATTTGCATACAGTCTTTATGCCAATGCCTCACAAATTTGTGTCCACTAAAGATCTAACTCCCTCTAGTTCCATAATTTGTCCTGTCTTTCTGACGATCTTTGTGGATGTCCAGAAAACAATTTAATACCTAAATGGCAGAGCCTATAGGATTGACCTGCTTGCTTGCATGTATATATCTTTTCTTATAGTTTAAGTATTTGGTTTATTGCAATAGGTTTATACATTTATATTAAAGTAAGTTTGGCTGTAATGCAAGAGACCTACAGGCCATATGCTGTATGTTAAGCTAAGGCAAAGTTAGCATATCTATATTAAGACCTTTTACTCAGAAAGCAAAGTTGACCTATAGCTTGTTTATCCTATACCCAAACAGATAAAGTATTTACACCTATGTCTATGGCCTTTTATCTAGACCAATAGACAATGGAGAATGGCAAAGGGCTTTTTTTCAATGCTGCACCCACAGACTTAACAAGTACACCACAAGAGACCGATGTGCATACATACCTTCATCAATATGCACATACATATTAGCCTATGGGTTAAGCATACCCTAACATTTTGTGGGTGAGGAATGAAATTTGGGCATAGGAGGAAAGATTTCCGGCACTTTCCCCTATAAAAGAGGTAACCCACCTCGACAGAGCACTCTGTCTCCATTTTCTAGTCTTACTCTATCATTCTCACTTACAACAACCCTGACATTATAATCAAGGACACTGATAAAGGAGGTGCTGTTGTCAGCATGAACAGTTCTGACTACCAAAAGGAGGTTGCCAGAAAACTCTCCAACACCAAATTCTACAGGCCACTTTCCTCAGATCCCAGTGAGGAATATACTAAAACTGCAGCATCTACTCAGGACACTCCCTACTCTAACACAGGAAAAAATCAACACACCCTTAGAGCCCTGACGGGAGTTATTCTTTCTAATACCCAAGATCCACAAACCTGGAAATCCTGGACGCCCCATCATCTTTGGAATTGGCACTCTCACTGAAGGACTATCTGGATATGTGGACTCTTTACTCAGACCCTATGCCACCAGCACTGCCAGCTGTCTCCATGACACCACTGATTTCCTGAGAAAACTACAGTGCACTGGTGATCTTCCAGAAAACACCATCCTAGCCACCAGGGATGTGGAGGCTCTTTACACAAACATTCCACACACAGATGGAATACAATCTGTCAGGAACAGTATCCCTGATGATGACACAGCAAAACTGGTTGCTGAGCTCTGTGACTTTATCCTCACACACAAATTATTTCAAATTTGGTGACAATATATACCTCCAGACCAGTGGCACCACTATGGGCACCCGCATGGCCCCACAAATGCCAATATTTTTATGGCTGACCTTGAACAATGCTTCCTCAGCTCTCGTCCACCCACGCCCCTTCTCTACCTACGCTACAGTGATGACATCTTCATCATCTGGACTCATAGGAAGGAGACACTGGATGAATTCCACCACAATTTCAACAGCTTCCACCCCACCATCAACCTCAGCCTGGACCAATCCACACGGGAGGTCCATTTCCTAGACACTACAGTACAAATAAGTGACTATCACATAAACACCACCCATACCGAAAACCAACCAACCACTATGCCTACCTTCATGCCTCCAGCTTCCATCCCAGACACACCACACGATCCATCATCTACAGCCAAGCACTGAAGTACAACCACATTTGCTCCAACCCCTCAGACAGAGACCAACACCTACAAGATCTTCACCAAGCATTCTCAAAACTACGATACCCACATGAAGAAATAAGGAAACAAACCAACAGAGCCAGAAGTGTACCCAGAAGCCTCCTGCTGCAAGACAAGCCCAAGAAAGAAACCAACAGAACTCCATTCGCCATCACTTATAGTCCTTAGCTTAAACCTCTCCGATGCATCATCAGTGATCTACAACCCATCCTATACAATGATCCCTCGCTTTCACAGACCTTGGGAGGCAAGCCAGTTCTTGACCACAGACAACCCGCCAACCTTAAGCATATTCTCACCAGCAACCACACATTGCGCCGTAGCAACTCTAACTCAGGAACCAATCCATGCAACAAACCTCAATGCCAACTCTGTCCATATATCTACACCAGCAACACCATCACAGGACCTAACCAGATCAGTTACAACATCACCAATTCATTCACCTGCAAGACCACCAATGTTATATACGCCATCATGTGCCAGCAATGCCCCTCTGTTATGTACATCAGCCAAACTGGACAGTTGCTACTTAAAAGGATAAATGGATACAAGTCAGATATTAGGAATGGCATTATACAAAAACCTGTAGGAGAACACTTCAACCTTCCTGGCCACACAATAGCAGATTTTAAGGTAGCCATCCTTCAGCAAAAAAACTTCAGGACCAGACTTCAAAGAGAAACTGCTGAGCTTCAGTTCATTTGCGAATTTGACACCATCAACACGGGATTAAACAAAGACTATGAATGGCTAGCCAACTACAAAAGCAGTTTCTCCTCCCTTGGTGTTCACACCTCAACTGCTAGAAGAGGACTTCATCCTCCCTGATTGAACTAACTTCATTATCTCCAGACTGATTCTGGCCTGCATATTTATACCTGCCTCTGGAAATTTCCATTGGGTATTCACCCACAAAAGCTTATGCTCTAATACATCTGTTAGTCTATGAGGTGCTCTTTGTTGGACTCTTTGTTGCATTCTTTTCTACTCTCTCTATCTAGTGTATCTATGATGACTGCTACAATTAGTAGGCTGTACTTGTTCTTAAACTTTTAATTTTCAAAGGAACTAGGCTAAGCTTGGTCTCTCTAAGTTTTATTCTTAGTTTGTTTATTAGGTTTTGATTTTAAGTTTAAGTTAGTCAAGTCAACCCTAAGTTAGTTTTGATAGCTCTTAGCATTAGATTATTCTAAGCACTTCATCCCTCACTCAAGAATTGACAAACCTGAACTGTAACGCTGATCCTGTGTCTCTTACCAGCAGGTTATCAAGGAAGGGTATGAGTATAATAACCAAAGCTTTGTTGCATATAATACTATATTAGCATATGTATCTTTTGAATAGCAGTAATGCAATTATACCATTGTAAATCTAGGTATTTTACCATATACTTAGTATTATTGATTTTAATAAAAAATCTTTAAGACTATGTCTGTCTCAGTGTAAGCTTCCTGTCATACTCCCCATCATACTTCCTGTCATTCTCTGTAAATTCTATGGAGCCTGATTCGGGATAAAAACATTTATCTTCTGATCAAACAGATTGGCAAGCCTAAGATCCGTACTAATTAACATTAATAATTGATTATTATCATTACTTTTATTAAATTAAAGTAATGAATTAAATTCCCATATTCTCTGCATTAATATTATCAGTACACCCTAAATCAGGCTACAATGGCCCAAACTAAGTTTAGATCTTCCCCTACTAGAACCCTCTCATATTCATTTTTTTTCCTTATTGTGGACAATATATCCTCCCACTCCCCAAGGCCCATTAATCTTTGACTTGGTTTTGTCTTTCAACTCATAAATCTAGACTGTGTCCAAGTCTTGCCTGTTTTAACTTTATAATATTTAAAAAATTCATCCATTTGTGTTTGCTCAGAGTATCAAGGCTCTAGTTTAGGCCCTCATATAATAATCTCACAGTTCAACTATAGTGAGCTCTTCCCCTCTGCTTTTCATAACAATCACAGAGTTGCTTGAGTTTCTTCAAATTGCTGCTGCTAGGCTCATCCTTATGGCTCATTGTTTTGACCATATTCCCCTTTGCATTCCTCCACTGAGTCCCTCTTCTCTTCTCTCCCACATCTAACACAATCTTTGTCTTTAAGGCTTTTCACAATTTAGTTGCACCCTATCCATCAGATGTATTAGCTTATTAAGTTGTTGACACCCTTTCTATCAATGAGGATAGACTTGTCTACCTACTTGGCTGCATCTTTTTCCAGCTCCTTTGCACTTTCTCTCATACTGCCCCCTGCACTCATGTATCAGAAAAGCTCCCCATCAAAATGAATAAACTTGCTTCTTATCCTCTTTTAAATTCCTCCTGAATGCCTACTTCTGCCAAGATCTTAAATCACTCCCATCTTGCATTGTTTAGGCAAGTGGTGAGCTGTGACTTCTGCTTTTCTGATCTACCCAATCTACCCATTACACTGCTTGCCTGTTTCCTCCACGTGTTGAATTCTGTAGATTGTGAGCTCTATGGCAGTGTCCTTTGTTACTTGTCTTCACATGGCTTAATACAATGGGACCCTGATCCTAGATAGAGGTTACTAGGCTTTACTGCTATAATAGAATCACAGATTATTAGGGACTTCAGGAGAGTATCTAGTCCAACCCCCTGCTCAAAGCAAGACCAATCCCCAAATGGCCCCTTAAGGATTGAATTCATAACTCTCAGTTTAGCAGGCCAATGCTCAAACCACTGAGCTATCCCTCCCCCGTAATACACATAGACTTTCTGTGGGATCATAATATGGTGCAGTATGCTGAGCACTATGAATGTTCTGTAATCCATGGGGAAATCCTGAGTTTCTTGAAACAGGCAAACTGAGATTTTTGCTCAATGTTCCTTTGCAGTCACAGCCATTCTGTGCACAAAATGAGGCAGGGTTACTGTGGAAAAAATACTATGTGATCATGTAACTAAAGACATATTTTAATACATATGCACAAGGGGACAGACTTAAGGTTGCACCAGCACTTTAATTCTGGAATTTCCTATCTTATTTTAATATAGTGTTTTGTGTGTGTAATATATTAATATATTTACTCACAAAACACCTATATTTACTCACAGAACACCATTGTTCCCATTTTACAGCTAGGGAAGTGAGGTAAGGAGAAATTATATATGGTCACAAAAGGAGCATGAATTAGCCTCTTGATCTCTTGAGCCCTAACCCAGTGCTATTAAAAAAAAAAGTCACCCTTTCTCCCTAGAATCTCCACTCACTCACCAGGCAAAATTAATCACACCTACCTTCTCTAGAAGCAGTCTCATCCCACTTTCCTTTGTTCCTAGTATACATAAACATTAATAGCATATTTTGGTCTTCACAGTGGCAGGAGCTTCATTTTAATCTTTGCTGTTTCCTGCCAGTACCATTCCTCTCAAAGTTTCTGTTCTATTGGTTGGCTGTAAGTTGTTCCTCCCACTGGTGTCAGGAGCTGACGTGCAAACAGAGTATTCTGCTGTCTTATCCACTTCTTGCCTTACTAACCACCAAAATGTGGCAACAAAATCGCTTGCATAAAATGAAAGGGTGGTTACATTGTTTTCTGCCTTTGTGACTCTGTTTGGTGGTGTGCTGTGCAATTTGGTAGCCCAGGTGACTAGAAAGAAAAATTTAGTAAAGCTCAAATGCTTATGAAAACCAATAAATTGATGTGTGTTTTTTTTAAATAAACCCACAATAATAAAGTTTACTCTCATAGATTTTATGCCTTGGTTATGCAGAATCAGGAAGTGCAGACAGTTGAGAAACTGTTTAAATAAGTATTCATGCTTTGAATGCTTATCAGAATTGAAAATCTGAACCTTTTTGAGGTTCATTCAAATAATCTAAACTTATGTTAGTTTTGATCTGACCAAGCATCTCTCTGAGAAAATATATTCTGATCCTTTGGGGGAACAAAGTATAACAATGATCTATAGTTTTCATGAACAGTATACTCCTACAGCTTTAGCACAAGCATAAATTAAAAGTAATAACAAGCAGCTGCAATAATATATGTGGAATTGGTGTCAGTAGGTACAGTATCCCTGAAAACTCTGTTTCTTTTTTGCTGGATGTGCCTTAATGTACAGTATTAAGATGCAAGCTATTTCATGTTCAGAAATGAATTTACAGCATAGCCTTGTTCTCATTCTATTGTAATGGGGTATTAGTTTTTATACTGCAGCTTTCGTGATGCCATACATGCTGGGGATGTAGATGGGTATGTTGAAGGAATCCCTGGAGCAATATGTATTATTCTGTTATGGTAATGTTACCATTAGTCTTGATTGCCTTTGCTGAGCGTGGGATTCTACCAACATATCACTTTGGGCAAATTTGGTTTTTTTGCTTTATTCCCTCTCACCCCAAATTTACTCCCACTAGCTTTACCTTTTTCTTCTTCTTTCCCCCCTTTTTACAGGAAGCAAATTTCAGTTACATTATTATGGTAGTCTATATAACTTGTTGTCATAGTAATCAAATTTATATATCCTACATGCCAGTTCAGCATTCTGTTGCTGATGAACACTTTGTCATATTTACCAGAGCTCATGTCTTACATATGAGATGCTTCCTTTAGTTGTCTCTTAAATTTTCTTTTCCCCTTGTTAGTGGTTTTGCTATCTCTGTATCAGTGTTCTGGCTGGTTGCAATTACAAGTTTTCCCAACTGAGAGCTTGTAGTTTTTTCCTTGGTCTCTGCGACATGCTGATCTGTTCTGAAATGAAGTTCCAATTGTTTTGCATCTTTTTTTTCCCACACTGTATTATAGATGAGTTGTTGGATATTTTTACGTTTGTGTTTTTAAAGGTATATGAAAGCTTCAAAGAGTGATTCAAACTTAGTACTGCTGCTATAGTATGTTGACAAAAAGCAATTTCCCAAATTGGATCTGCTGGCAAGAGCTGATGTCTATAGGTCAGTGCTTTTCAACCATGGGTATGTGTAATCCTGAGGTACACAGAGGTTTTCCAGGGGGTACATCAAATCATCTAGATAGTTGCCTAGTTTTACAACAGGCTACGTTAAAAGCATCATTGAAATCAGTACAAACTAAAATTTCATATAATGACTTGTTTATACCACTCTATATACTATACACTGAAATGTAAGTATAGTATTTATATTCCAATTGATTTATTTTAAAATTATATGGTAAAAATAAGTAAGCAGTTCTTCAGTATTATTGTTCTGTGACTCTTTTTTGTATTTTTATGTCTGATTTTGCAAGCAAGTAATTTTTAAATGAGGTGAAACTTGGAGTTACATGAGACAAATCTGACTCCTGGAAGGGGTACAGTAGTCTGGAAAGGTTAAGAACCACTTCTGTAGGTCACAGAGGACCTGGTTCAAATCTCTGGCTGTAGTATTGTTCAAGAAATATACACAAAAACTGCTAGTTTATCAAGTCTACTCTAATGTCCATGGCCATTAATTATCAAAACCTGCATGGTACTTTGTTTCCTGGATCACTTAGGACGTTGATTGTGTATGTTTCATATTCTTTTACTGATACCATGATCTGCAAGCTTTTTTGGATACATAGGAGGATATTGTAATGAATCCAAATCTACATGCTTTCTGAGGCAAATAGTCCCTGTGCTGTATTTAGTGAGACTACTTACTTGAATAAGGACTGCATGCTCAGGCCTTGGAGCTACGGATAATCAGGAAATAAGATGGAAACTTTCTGAAATTTATCCCCTTTATCATCATATTATCTATTTAGATAGATAGATAAGATATACAGATATACAGATGTAATTTTTTCTTTTTAAGAAGTGCTAACATAGATATACTATTACATTCAAGTTACTGTTGTGCCCTTGAAATGTGCATGGAGTGCATTATTTACATTTGAATCGTATTTCTGTCCAGGAGCTGTGACATTAAAGACCATTTGAAACCTGTCCACCTGAGTATAGGTACTGGGCTTGAAGTCCTTCTGTTCTGGCTGGGCTAAATCCATCACTTCCTTTCTCTCTTTATTCCATATGCTTTGGGATGGGGAACACAGTCAGCAAGATTCTTCGCTCATTGTCCTGCCAAGAGATAAGAGAGCTTTCTCTCCTCTGTCCAAAGATGCCAGCACAAGAAGGGCCTGTTTTTTCTTTCCCATTCAAGGAGTGCGTACTGACCAGCATTTTATTAGATCTTTATTAGATTTTTTTTTAATTCTATAGTTTGTTGTTCAAATTTGGAACCTGCAATTCATGCTGTGTTACTTAGCAGCGATTGATTAAATAAGACGCATGTCATCCCTGATAGGATGAGCAAAACTTTTATGATCAGGTTTCGTATGTGAATGTTTCCAAGCTAATTTAGAGTTCACCTTCTGTGAATATTCAAACCTGTGATCTTTTAAGGCCTGATCCAAAGCCCATTAAAGTTAATGGGAGTCTTTTCACTGACTTTAAAGAGCTTTGGATCAAGCCCAT
This sequence comes from Chelonoidis abingdonii, assembly GCF_003597395.2. Classification (NCBI taxonomy): domain Eukaryota; kingdom Metazoa; phylum Chordata; order Testudines; family Testudinidae; genus Chelonoidis; species Chelonoidis abingdonii. Next base: position 68,371,442 of record NC_133774.1, on the reverse strand, counting down.
AATTCGCTATTTGTGCTTGTGAAATGTAATCATTGACTGTTCATGGAAAGCAGGCACACAAAGGGCTATGAAGATAGTACACTCAAAAAGGTGAATAATCCAGAAATTGGTTTGCAATGTTCATCCAACTGTAACCACATTTTGTTAGATAGTGGAGCATCAATCACTGCTAGTCAGTGTGTGGCACCAGTAATAAACACCATTTGTGACAACCGATCCTCAATTTTTTATTTTTTTTGTAATAACAAGAATAGTACTACAAATAGTTATCAGAACCCAAATATTGCTATTATGTTGTATATTCATCCATTGATTTCCTTGTCAGCTCATGCTACTCATCCTGCCTATGCTAAAGCCACAATCTTTCTTTCATTAATTCTGTCATCACAGAATCTCACTGTTGTGTTCCAAGTACACATTTATGAATTTTAAAAAGCTGATATAAATTGTGAATTTTCACTAGGACTAAAAGACTTGTGTCTTATGTGCAATGAATAAGCTGTAGGCATACTGTGGTTAGGCTAATACTCCAAAAGTAATAAATTATAGTACAGTCAGTCTAAATACAGTTGGACAAATTTTGAGTTGCTATTGAGTTTACTTGGGCAAAATTCCCTTTGAAGTCAATGGGAGTTTTGCTTCATTAAGAACTAAGAAAAAATGAAGAAAGGACTTCAGATTTGGGGCTCGCTCTCATAGCACTGAAGTCAATGAGAATTATGCAAATGACTTCAATAATAGCAGGATTGGTTCTGCCTTTGTTGTGAAATATGCAGAGAAATTTTCATTCCAACAATTAGCATTTGTATATTTGTTTTAAGAAGGGAGATATAATGTGTACTTCTATACTTACCGACACACAATGGTAACGGTGAATGAGAAACTGTTAAAAAAACCCATTGCTATACACAACAGTTGTATGAATTTGAAGAAATATGGAAATATTTCTAAATATATTTGGATAAAAAATACTGAGGTGGATCAAAGACTGACAGACCTCCATTCCACCTATTTTTTTCTCTCCTCCCTCCCCACACCTGTCCTTCCTTACCACCTCTACCTATTCATGTATGTCTTGTATTTATTACTGGTACCACCACCACCACCTCTCTGTCTCTTTCTCTCTAATATGTAATGTCTATATAGTATTGCCTGGTCTTGCAGCTTTGATAAGTTGTAAAACAATGTAATTGCAATATTCTACTAGCAATCCCATGAAGCATGTGGTATTTGGAAACTTTTATATAAGCTGAAGTCTTTAACACTTTTTGTGCTTTTCATTGTTTCCTTATGAAAATCAATTAAAAAATTAGTAACCCCCCCAAAAAATTAATCACAAAAATCTTTACTAAGTGTGTGTGTGTGAGACAGAAAGATTTATCCTATCATTTGTCTTGAATGATCAGAATATTAGGATACAAACTTAGCTTCCTCATGTTCTAATTTTGGGCCTGAGGGTATGTCTACACTACAGGATTATTCTGATTTTACATAAACCGGTTTTGTAAAACAGATTGTATAAAGTCAAGTGCACGCGGCCACATTAAGCACATTAATTCGGTGGTGTGCGTCCATGGTCCGAGGCTAGCGTCCGATTTCTGGAGTGTTCGGCATGGCACTGTGGAGTAGCTATTCCGCGTAGCTATCCCATAAGCTCGCCGATGCCAGATCTCGCAGGCCCCGCCCACATTGGAATTGCTGAAACTCACTGCGGTTGAGATTGCCGCGGCAGTGGCCTGTGGAAACAGCAAAAATGCATATGTCGGCGGAGGTGCAACGGGTGGTCTTCTTAGGGTAACAATATGTCCAGTCACAGAGTCCATACTGGCCACTACTCTCTTCCTCTGCGATGATAGTTGCGATCAATAGTCACACGGCAGACAATCTCCATTTTCAGGCGCGCCCGGTTTTGGGGGCGGCCTTTGTCGCCTTCGCAAGGGCGCGATGCACTTAGCGGCCTGTGGCAGAGCTGGCCCAAGGGACTCGACGCACAGCAACCACGGAGCCAGCGTGTCAGAAAAAAAAGTTATTTTTTTTTTATTCTTTCTTGGGCCACGCCGATCTATTTTGTTGTTATCCTGGAGTGCTGGCTGAGCAGAGCGGCGATAGCCCTCACTCCCTCCCTGGGATAAAGTAGAACGCAGCGGCGAGCATCCGACCAAACCCTCCTCTGATCCCTGAGTCCCCTCTGACCTGAGCCTCTGAAGGAAGGCCCAAGCTAGTCGAGGGACCCCGCAAGGGTTTGTCCTTTGTGCTACCGGTGAGTGACTCTCCCCGTTGCCGGCACGCGCGAGCGGGGCACGATTTGCTTGCACGTAGATGCGGCGGAGTGTGCGCATATTAGCCCTACGTTGCTGCAATTCTGTGGCCAGGCACTAAGGCCACAAGCCACTCTAGGCTTGACGCAGTGTCTGATTAAGCCCTGGCACTGTTGATCTGCTGCATCAGTTATGAATGTATCACTAAATGCTTTGAGCCCTGTGCACCTGTTGCAGTTACAAATTTAAACACCAGGCGCTGTTTCTGTTTTTGTTCGCGCCTCACCTCACTGAGGAACGACCACCGCCGTCTGCTGGGCTAGTCATGGGGCCCAGGCTGAGGTCGGGGCAATCCGAGGCATGACAATCAGCATGGGGCAGGGCACAGAGAGAGCGAGGAGCTCAGAGTTGATTGGCTCTAGACAACTATGAAATTAGAGTCATGGAAAACTGAAACTCCAGACTTAAAATGTCGGTCTTATTCTCCTGGCAAGTGAGGGGCTCTAATTTAAATACCCTATGTGGGCCGAGTATGTTTTAAAATACCCTTATTTTCACAGAGTGAGAAGATTCTTCAGGAATTTTTTTTTTCTTTTTTTGCAAGCACTATATCTTTACGCTGTAATTATGGAATAAACACAATGCAATGAGACAATTGGGCGTAGGATAGGAGCTTTGCGGAAACTTTAGTAATAAATTACATGAATGAGGATTGTTGATGATAAATCTCGTTAGCTGCTCGTCTGACTCGAGGTATATGTAGTAGAAAGCAGATGTCGAATGACTCCCTTTCCTAGGCCCCAACAAAGGTGGGTCGTGTGGCTCGATACATGTACGGAAAACGTCGCACATCAAAAGTTGGTAATGTGATTCTTGCAAAAAAAGAGATGAACGATAGATTTTTTCTGTAGAGTCAACCTGATAATGTGGGTTATAGCTTGCGAAGTATCGAGATCTTCATACAAGCATATGCCAGGCGCAAGATGAACTGGTAATTGTCTTTGGAAATGGTCTATTGAGCTGAAGGGCAGCATTTGGAGGACTCCAGTTGACTAAGGTATGACGAGTTTGTTTTCCAGTGTGTGTGCTGCGCGTCAGCAGCAAAAGTGGGAAAGAGAGAGCTCAAAGTTTCAAGGGCCACAATTACTGACTCTGTTCCACGCCAGTTTAACAAGCAGAGAGGAAACTACTGTGAACTCCACAGACCACGGTGTTGCGTCTCTGGTTACTATTGCCTTACCCAGGCAGCAATGCACACCTTATACGCCTCCAAGTGCTACTGAGATGTGGGCGCCTATTGCCAGACAAAAGGAATGGCCGAGAGGCAGAATTAGACCTTCCTAGGACTTTGATTCTCAAAGCATTTGAAACCTACATTAGATTTCTTTTAAATGACAAGTGAGTATGACCCAGGGAGACGTACTGCCACGGTAGCGAGCTATGTCTGTTCCCCTCTCACTGATAACGGAGTCCACAAGCGCGAGGGATATAGTTCGAATTCACAGATTAACAATGACATACTTTACCTACGTTTGCATTTCCTGAGATTCCTAGAAGAGGCAATGGTCCCGCACAGCCGTTGTATACCTGAGCGGGTGCCAGACGAGAAAACACGATTGCCACACTATGAGGAGCGTAGCCGTGACGGACAGACGAGCCATCCGCCGAAAGCCGCCGACAAGCGGCAACCGTCAAGATAAAATAAGGGGAGGCAGCCTGCGGCAGCTGCTATGTATATGTTCCAGCGTCAGAGACATTAAAGTCCGTGTGGGGGAGAGGAGGCAGTCCGCTGCCGGACAAGGCAGTGTCATCCAGAGCCGCCAAGCCATAAGCACTTCGTCGCGGGGCCGTGCGGAGCCTCCTGATGACACATGCTGAGCATTGTCGGCGGCATTGTTGCGGTGTTGCCTTGTCCACTGGGCAGCATGTGGCGCACTAGATGCCCCGGCAGGGTGCCAGCACTGCGTTGAGGACCCTCAGTATAGCAGAGACTGCACGACAACTTCTTTTGCTTGTTACTGCTCAATCAGCTCTCGTACTATAGTATTGTGTATGGTTGTTAGGCATGCGGGCTGATGCTGAGTTCCAGCTGCATGTAATCTAGATTTGTGCCAGACGGCCTCTCGTTCCTGCCAGAAAGAGTGCTCACAGCATCCAAGAAATGCAGCTGCTGTCACTGAAATGGACATCTTCTGTGCTCCTGTGCTTTTTGTATGAAGAAAACAAAGCAGTGTCCTACAGTTGATGATTGTTGTACATCAAAGTTTAAGGACAATGTGTTTGACCCTACAGGCATTGGGAGCTCAGCCAAGAATGCAAATACTTTTCGGAGACTGCTGGGGACTGTGGGATAGCTGGAGTCCTCAGTACCCCCTCCCTCCCGCCCTCCCTCCACGAGCATCCATTTGATTCTTTGGCTTTCCGTTACGCTTGTCACGCAGCACTGTGCTGTGGACTCTGTATCATGGCCTGGAGATTTTTTTCAAATGCTTTGGCATTTCATCTTCTGTAACGGAGCTCTGATGGAACAGATTTGTCTCCCCATACAGTGATCAGATCCAGTATCTCCTGTACGGTCCACACTGGAGCTCTTTTTGGATTTGGGACTGCATGGCCACCCGTGCTGATCAGAGCTCCATGCTGGGCAAACAGGAAATGCAATTCAAAAGTTCGCGAGGCTTTGCCTGTTTACCTGGCCAGTGCATCTGAGTTCAGATTGCTGTCCAGAGTGGTCACAACGGTGCACTGTGGGATACCGCCCGGAGGTCAATACCGTCGATTTGCAGCCACACTAACCCTAATCCAATATGGTAATACCGGATTTTAGCGCTACTCCTCTCGTTGAGGAGGAGTACATAAACCAGTTTAAAGAGCCCTTTATAGTGATATAAAGGGCCTCGTTGTGTGGATGGGTACAGCGTTAAATCGGTTTAACGCTGCTAAAATCGGTTTACACGCGTAGTGTAGACCAGGCCTGAAAGTCAGACAATTTGTACCTGCCGATAATGAGGATGAGGCAGCAGAGAGAAGACAGCTGCTTCAGCAGAGGTTACTGAGCATGCTTAGTAGAAGCCAAGCAGCAACTCAGGGGACGGGGCATGTGACCCCATGTGCCCTCCATGTCACCTCTGTGTGAGCTGATACTTGAACAATACCGTCGGAAGTGTATATTTGTTCAACAGATCAATAGATCTGAATGGTCTTGCAGAAAGAGTTAAACAGATTGAAGCCCAGAACTAGAACATGAATATGTAGAGTGAATCAGGAATTTTTCATGTAAACTTTTTTCATTATAAAATGTGGATTAATTGAAATTTTTGTGTGAAAAAGTCAGTTTCAACACATTTTTAACTTTGAATTTTTTCAAAAAAAATGTTTCAAAACAGTCAATGTTTTGACATCTTTTAAATGAAAAAATCCAGTTTTCCAGTTTGAAACAACTTTTTACTTTAAAATGTAAGCAATTCGTAGCATTTTATTTTCATTCAGAATTATATGTAATGTTTCAAATTATCAAAGCAAAAAGCTTTGGTTGAGCCAAACAATTTTTTTTCCAGATAGCAAAATGTTTTGAGAATTTGACTTTTTATCTCAATTCAGGATGGTAAAATTTTTTGATGTCTCAAAAACTTTCATCAGATGGAAAATCAGTTTCCCAGATGGCTCTATTCATAAGTGTATAGGTTAATTCCAGAGTGAGATGTACAAGCATTGCCCTAGAGAAATTGTCACCCACTACAGCTACCTTAGAAAGTGATCTGTGAGCATCCTGCTATCTGAAATGAAGCTTTGAGGCTTTAATAGCCCAAATTACATGCCTAGCTGTGCTCTTAACTACATGGGCATGACATCTCTAGCAGTCTGTGTGTATCTGAGAGAAGAATTAGGCACTCTTCAGAGCACTTTAATTTTGGTTAATAAAATGTATTCAGTATTTCTTGTTACAATTATATATATATAAAATAATTGTCAAACAAATCTTTCTGCTGTCTCGTAATTTTTTTCTTTTAATAGTGTGGCAGAACATATAATATCTCTCCAGAAGGATTAGATAAAAAAGAAATTATTTTAGATTCAACTCCCATAAAGGCCATCTACAGTAAACACACCAATGCGTTTTAAGTTAAATTAAAATTGATTACGTTTATTGGTTTTTCAAAGCTATAGGGACTGTAAAATTAAAAATTCAAAGGTTGCTATTTTGGTATTTGGCAGGTTAGTATTTGATTTAGACACTCGTCAGCCTAGCAATAGACAAACACAATGGGGGATGGAAATGGAGACATGTTTCCTATACGTACCTGTTATGAGAATAAATTGCAATAAGACAGTTTATGATTTCTCTCATTGAACTTATGAGCATATTACAATGATGAATTTCTCGTTTTATTTCTTGAAACTCGATATTTGACTTTGCATTATAATATATTTAATTTTTTAGAATGACTAAATTAAACTAAAGAATGGACAATTACCTCAAATTTATATGTTAAATTAAAAAAACTGGGACTGCTGAGATATGTGTTCATAACTATCAAAAGAGCACATATGACGTTCTGTGATACCAAAGAAAATATTTTTCATCAGAAATAATGCTGTCAGTCATGTCTGACTGTTGAGTCACTACTGCAACTCCATATTGTCCCTCATCTAGCCATAAAGGTACATGCCTCCTTGCCTTGACCCATCACATAGACTCATAGACTTTGAAGTCAGAAGATACCATCACGATAATCTACTTTGACCTCCTTCACATTGTAGGCCACAGAACCTCACTCAAACACTTCTGTAATAGACCCCAACCTCTGGCTGAGTTACTGAAGTCCTCAAATCATGGTTTAAACACTTCAAATTACAGAAAATTCACCATTTACACTAGTTTAAACCCTCAAATGACGCATGCTGCAGAGGAAGGCGAAGATCTGTGGCTGAGATTAATATCATAATATTTCTTCTTTACTACCACCACATTTTTCCTTCTTTGATGTGTCTCTTTCCCCCTTCCTTCATAGCCTTTAACATTCTCTTCTTGGATGTGGTTTCACCACGCCCCACAGCGAAGTCAGACATTATTTATGGAGCACTTCCCCATAACTATCTAACTTTGGTTGATTACATTTGACAGCTACTGAAAATAATGTTATGTTTGCCACTAGTAAAAGAAAACCATCAGTCTTCCATGCTATATGTTGGATAATGATAAAATTAACTATGTAAAGGTACCCTACATTTTCTTAGGGGATCTACAATGAAAAGTGCACAATTAAAACTCTGGGCAACCTATTCAGAAATATGGATATGAAAAATACTTGCCCCTAGAAGTTAATTAATTGAACTTATATTGTTTTTTCCTAAGTACCTAGCCAGCATTCTTTACTATGTTAATAGTTATAGCCTCCTTTTCTAAGGTATTTCATATAATAATTTATCTTTTACATAAAAAAATTCCCTCAAATTTCCTTATCTCTTTTCTTTGCTTCAGTTTGTATTTCCTGGTTTTAAACCCTTCAAAACTGTATACATCTCAGTCTGTCCCTGCTGAATATCCTGCTTTCTTTGTAACACAAATGTAGCTTTCCTAACTTTTCCATAACCCCAAGGTGTTTTTTGTCATCCTAAACACTCTTGTATATCTTTTCTATTTCTTCAAGGTCCTTCCTGTAAAATATAGCACCTGAAATTATGCCTGACAAATCTTTGGCCTAGTAATAACCTCACAATATATATAAATGAACACGGTAAACATTTTCTCGGAGCCAGCCTGAAAATTGGGTTTCTTCATTATGGTGCACTAAAGACAATACAATTCAATTCAGGTAAACTGCATCCCAAAGGAAAAATTCCATTCTGATTTCTGATATGCACTGCATATTATGTTTTCCATAGTTAATAGATACCAAATACAGCAAGAGACTTGTCATGGTCTGTAGTGGGGTGACCACCCGCTCTTGCCAGAAAGGGATTGGAAAAGCCCTGCAGAGGGCTGGGGCTGTGCAAGGTAAAACCCTGGCTGACTGGGGAGATGTGGCTGCATGCCCCAAACTGAGCAACAGGGCCATATAAAGCGGCCAGGGAAGCCAGAAATCTCAGTCTCTCTCTGTCTGTAGAGGGAGATGGGCCTGGTTGCAGAGAGCTAGAAACAGGGTATATGAGTGGAGCAGGGCTAGGGAAAGCCCCAGGCTGCAGCCTAGCACAAGGCCAACAGGTACTGGGGGTTGCAGAGGGCAGCCCAGGGGTAGGCAAAGGCAGCAGGTCCAAACCCACCCTTGCCAGTGATGAGTAGGCTGACACTGCAGTCTGCCCGAGGGCATGGGGGCTAGACGATGACTGGCAGTAGCCTGATACTGAGGCAAGGTGGGGATAGTAGCTGGGGGTTTCCTGGGGAGGGGAGACCCAAAGAGAAAGAGGTTACTACCAGGAGGCAGCACCCCAGATAAAGGGGCACTGGGTCCTGGGAGGGACACGGGGGCCAAAAGACAAGTGGATCACTGGCCTGAAGACGGTGCTCCGGAGCTGGAAAAAGAGCTAAGTCCGTGAGAGACCAGCAGGAGGTGCCACAGGGGTGAGTCCACTTGTCTACAAGGTCATGATCACACATGAAGAAATAGTTCGCTGCTTATAACTATACAGGCTTATTTTTCAGTCAGTCACTAATCTACTATTGCCAACACACTGTCTATGGTCAGAATATCTTTAACTAGTGTCACTATAATCAGATTCCAAAGGGAGTTCAGATTTATTTCAGAATTCAGTAGAGAAACCTGCCTTCAAAGAAATCCTCAACTGGCTAAATCCTCAACTGGTGCAAATTGTCAACATACCATTGACTTCCAAGCCAGGAGAAGGAAAGACCATATGTTGTATCAAAGGATGCCCCTGAAATAGCCAGCAATCTATTTTACTGCTAAACCAATAGTGGGAATACAAATTAATTTTTCATTAATTATGTTAAACTCGATTATTCCTCCAAGAGATTATGTCAAAAATAGAATTTGGTACCATATTCTGCATCAGATTAGCTCAAATAATCTAGCATATTTAAACTTTCTCTTTCCAGAAGTGTTGCCAATCTTCACTCCAGGGATGTACATAAATTTGCTTCTTAATGCCAATGTGCTCGTTTTTCAACCCATTCTCTTTGTAAAGGAATTCTGGTAGAACAATGTTGATGAAGTGGAGTGGAAATCAGAAGATAAAGCAGACAAGTAAATCAAACTTTCAATGGGATTTGTACTCCCAAATCCCTTGGGCACTCTTGAAAATATGCCCCATATTTGAGAGTGGCAACAACCTCTAATTTAAAGTAACTTCCTTTATATTTTTCTGCATGACAACTACATGGGAGATAACAGACAAGGTTTAGATTTTATTAATTTTGGCAATAGAATTATCTGGAATACTCTAATGATGATTACAACTAAAAGCACAAACACACTTCTAGAGGGCCCTACTTCCACTGCAACTACCACAATTCTAACTTCAGGGTGACCAGATGTCCCGATTTTATAGGGATAGTTCTGATTATGGGGTCTTTTGTTTATATAGGCTCCTATTACCCCCCTCCACCCCCGTCCCAGTTTTTCACACTTGCTGTCTGGTCACTCTATCTCACTTCCATATTATTATATTATTTAAATTACTCATTGTTATTGCAGCTAGGAGAGGCTCCACTGGCCTGTTCTTGCTATAATTACCCATATATAACTTTATTTTTAGGAAGTCATATTCTTGGCACAGAATGTACCAGCATTTTAAATTCCATCCCCCATTAAGATAGGTGTCAAGGAGCCAGCTGCAGCAGCTTTAATCTCCTAGCAAATCACAAGCATAACTGATCCTGTCAGGGAGCTGCCTGATTCACTGAACTTCCAGATTGGTGGAGGGACTGAGCTAAATTACTATCTGACCCAGCAGCAGCCAGAACTCACTGGCTGCTCATGCTGCTTCCTTCCCCATTTCCCACTCCTGCCCCCACCCAGCCCATGCCATGCCGCTGCTTCTCCCTGTCACAGCCCTAAAGCCTATGCTCAAACATGGCGTCTGTTTGGCCAATTGTCGGTCAAAAGGTCACATTGGTACCATGTGCAACACCGTAGTGCAGTGTGCAACATTATAGTGCCGTGTGCCTATTCCTGCTCTTTTTCCCTGGTCACCTAAGGGTCAGGCTAGTGCCATGTGCAAAAATACCAGTGTGCCTGTTCTCAAATCTTCTGTGGGTCAAAAGGTTAAGTTGTGTGCAAAAGCATAGGGCTGTGTGCAAAAGTAGTGTGCCGGGTGCAGCTCCCATTGACGTAGAGGGCACCAGCTCGGAACCTGGTTGGTGAAAGAGCTAGGGACCAATTAGACGCTGACACAAGTAAGAGTCTTTGAATAAAACTGTATCTTGTGCCAAAAACGGCAGGAGTATCCGCAGGTTAGCTGAAAGGCCTGATCACCCTTTCAGCCGGGGTCTCCTCCAGATTTAGCCGGCTCTGGTCGTGTCGATTCGCTTTCTTTTTTGGATTATTTTCCCGCCAATTCGTGATGTCTTTGGTGTCTGTACTGCTGGTCAACTGCGCCTGAAGTGTGCTGTAAATACTCTGTTTGTTTAACATCTTCCTTTTTCCCCTCCCTTACTTGATACTAAGCTGTGTATATAGTATATGAGAGTTGAATTGTTGTATTGATTGCTATTGTGGTTAATTGTTGTATTTTACAATATTCGGTTAATGTGTGCATTAATGTGTTACTTAGTTTTGTGTATCTATTCTGGATTTTAGTAAGCAGTTGATTATAGACTGCTTGGTTTCTTGTAGTTGGATGTAAATAGACTGTTTCAAGTTGTATGTATATTCTTGTTCTAATAGTATTGTTAGTTGGTAAAAATGCTCCTCCCCAGCCCAAGTTGCAACTCATTCCCCATTAATAAACAACCACTTGGTTTTGAATTACAATCTGTTTTCGTTTTAATTTTCCTCTCTCAATCAAATCCTTACTCGAACTTGCATTGGTCTCCGACACTCCCCAGCCTGTTCTTGGGCCCTTTCCAATTTCTGCCCTTCTCCATGTTTGACGCTTCTGGCTATGACCTCCAGCTCTGTTTTACAACCACGTTTCCTCCTCATCCTTTGGCTGCAGTACTTGGCCTATGATCTCTGGTTCTGACCTCAGCTCTGCTCTTGACTCTATCCCCTTCCAGGGTCCTGATGCTTGGCTTGGCTCCATGCTAACCTTTAGGCCTGCCCATCCCAATGGTTTCAGGCATGACTACCCTTGTCCCAGTTGTGATCCTGACAATGGGCCTCTTAACTTTCTGCCATCATTGGAAGAACTTTAACTTATATATTTCTAGGTATGTTTTGTGCCAGTGATAAGGACAAGAATTGTCATTCAGATTCTAGCCACTTCCAAGTGATACCAATAGCAAGTGCTTCCACATCATGTCACTGTCTGGGATCTGAACAAATTTCTCACTTGGTATTTTATGTTTCCATACACAAAGACCAGAAGCTGTACTTTTTGTGTTGTTGTTTTTTTAAAAACAAAAACAAAAACAAAAAACAACGCTACTAATTTAGGTTAAAGCATATAGCAACTAGAAATAACAAAAGTAAAGTGCCCGTGAGAAAACACGGTGTATGTGTCCTCTGTAACAAGCTGCAGCAGCCCTCAAAACAGCATGCTGCTGTCTCTGCACAGAGCAAAATTTAAAGATGCAGTAAACAGAAAACAAAACTATTATAGTTTCAAGGTAAATACACCACAATATCATTTTTCAGAATTAGATTCCTTAGAGGGGCTTTCTGCTTGTCTCTGAAGCATCTGGCATCTGTTTCTACTGAGGGAAGGTTATTGGACTAGAAAGAACATTTATGTAGATTCATGACTCATAGATTTCAAGGCCAGAAGGGACCATCATGATTATCTAGTTTGGCTTCCTGCATGTTGCAGGTACTGGGTGTCCTGTACCTCAGCCATGCCCCTCCCACCCCACATACTCCTGTAATAGGCCCATAACCTCTGAGTTCCTGAAATCCTCAAATCTTGATTTAAAGACTTCACGTTACAGAGAATCCACCATTTATTCTAGTTAAAACATTCAAGTGATCTGAGCCCAACACTGCAGAAGAAGGCAAAAAAACTCCAAGGTCTCCGCCAGTCTTGCCTGGTGAAAATTTCTTCCCAGTACCAAATATGGCAATCAGTTAGATCCTGAGCTTGTGAGTGAGAGCCACCTGCCAGACACTTGGGAAAGAATTCTCTGTAGTAACTCAAGCCCTCCTCATCTAGGGTCCCATCTCCGGCCATTGGAGATATTTGCTAATAGCAATTGTGGATGCACCATATGCCATTACAGGCAAACTCATCATGCCATCTCCTCCATAAAGTTATCAAGCTCAGTCTTGAAACAAATTATATTTTTTTTCCCTCACTGCTCCCCTTCAGAGGCTGTCAGGGCCGGCTCCAGGCACCAGAGCAGCAAGCAGGTGCTTGGGGTGGCCCATCTGGCTCTTTGGTGGGAATTTGGCGGTGGGTCCTTCAGTCCCTCTTGGAGGGAAGGACCTGTCACCAAATTACCACCAAAGAATGAAGCAGCGGTGGTAGAGCTGCTGCTGAAGTGCTGCTGATCACGCCTCCCCTCCGCCCCGCCGCTTGGGGCTGCAAAAATGCTGGAGCCGGCCATGGAGGCTGTTCTACAATTTTACTCCTCTGCTAGTTAGAAATATTTATCTAATTTCAACCCTAAACTTACTGATAGCCAGTATATATCCATTTGTTCTTGTGCCAAGATTGACCCTTAACTTAAATAACTCCTCTCTCTCCCTGGTGTTTATCTCTGATCTATGTATGAAGAGCAATTATACTTCCTTCCCCTCTGCCTTCATTTTGTTAGGCTAAAGCCAAGCTCCTTAAGTCTCATCTTATAAGACAGGTTCTCCATTCCTCTGACCATCCTGTAGCTCTTCTCTGCTCCTGTTCCAGTTTGAATTCATCTGTCTTGAACATGGGATACCAGAATTACACACAGTATGAGCTCTCACTAGTGCCTTGTATAATGGTAATAACAGTTCCCTATCTCTACTGGAAATACCTCACCTAATGCATTCTAGGATTGCATTTGCCTCTTCCATGGCCACATTTGTTCAAATCTAGCAAGCCTCATTTTCTTATATGGCTCAAACTCACAAATTATTGTTATTTTGGGTATCAAAAAGGATAGCCAAAGCACCACAGATGTTGCTGACCCTTTCCTTTTTACTTGAGAATTCTGTTCCTTGCTGTGCCCTAATGAATGATGGTGTTTGCTTTGCATTCTTACAGCTCCCAGCATCTAGAAAATCATACTTTGATTCATTACCAAACGTCACAAATTGAAATTTCCCCCAATGCTTTTTACTGTAAAATATTAGCAATATTCTCAGTTGAGAACAAAATAGTATCTCTCTTTTAGGAAGCATGAAGGATTAGCCAGTGGTGTGTAACAAATCCTCTTAATTATTCTCCAGAGTTTTTTCCTTCATTTTTTAAAAAATATGGTAATTCACTAGTTCTTTTTTGTAAGAAACTTTGGAAAATGTAACCTAAATGTAACGGCTGCAGTGATGTCTGACTGAGTCTGAGGGTAGCCTGAATCAGTAACTGAGGCATGAAAGGACCCATTTATTTCAATGGGTGCTATTTCAGATGCCGATGATGATCCTTTAAAAATGCCAACATTGTTAACTATTTCATTGCATATCAACACTTGTTCAAAAGGAGAGGAAGTGTAATATGAAGATATGCACAATTTATTCAGAGTGACAGCTTATTTTGGGTAGATGGTTAACACATGGCAGTGCCATAGGGGAACTGATTGGGTTAATTTTCCTGAACAGGGGCAGCTGTGCCAATGCAAGTTTCTAATGTAGACCTTCCCTTAGATATATTGATGGAAAACAGCTCTTATTAGTGTTCATCCTTGAGTGGTGATACTCTCATTTACTGTCTCACTGACTGCCTTTCATTTAGCTGTTCAGAAGCTGTTTCTGTGCCATCTTCTGAAAGCCCCTGCTTACTAACCAGTTACTGTGAATAAAGCACAGGTATTGCAGGATTTGGAATATAGATTGAAAACAACTGAATTGCTCATTCAAAGCAGTGTAGGTGACAGACCTATTGGAGAATCTCATATTCAAAAAAGTTAGAACAAGGGATAGGTGAATTTGTTTGGATAAAATAACCAAAGAAAACTAAATACAGAACTAAAACCCAACCAAACTGAACCTTATAATGAAAGTTCAATAAAAATCAGTGAACTATTCTTTTTTACTTTGATTTTGGAATGCCTTTTCACTCCGGGATTTTTTTCCAAGACTTGAAGTAGGATTGTTAACATTCCTCAAAAAAAAGCTGTTTTTTGGTTTATTTGAAACACGGATGATATCAGAAAGTATAGGAGAACCTGTGAGGAAATCTGTTCTTGTGAGATCAACCAGCCTGATTTCTCAGAGTGTCAAATACATTTATGTAAGCTTCAGAGAAGCATTCAAACTTGAGGATGTTTATCCACAACACATGGAACCATGGAGACTTTAGAGGTTCACACATCAGTAGTTAAAAGAATATCTTATTTCAAGTAGATTTTAGAGTAAATTGCTTTCCCAGTGCATTAGATTTTTGTAATCTTCCCAGAGCAACTAAAATAGCTACAGATAAACATATAATTCTGTTGTACTGACAAGACAAAACAGAATAAAAATAAGTATTATGTCAAAAAAATGGTATACATAAATTATTGAATAATAGAAAACCTTAAACAGATACTATGGTGATGAGCACTATCAAAACTCCTGAGGTAGGCAGATAGACAGAATACATGATTACGGTATGGTATAAAGGTTTTGTCAGCATGAGTTTGAGATGGTCAGATTACTCCTAAATGGAGGTCAAGAGTGATCTGTGCAAATATTCTGACCAAGTAATTAAAAACCAGAACACTTATATCCATTTAAGGTTCTTTATGTGCTACATGTATTGCAGAATCAGTTTAAAAAACTATTACAGCCCCTTTTCAATCCTTCTGCTAGTAAATCTAAGTGTCTTAGTTACCATGAGATTATCTGTAAAGGGCTCAGAGAGAGCAATAAAAACCTATAAACCACCTTTATTATAAGCAAGATTTCCATAGTATCACAAAAGTCTGCTATCTCAGGGCCACTAAGGCCTAGAGGTGAGTGCTGCTGGGTCCTATTAGGGAAACTTTAATTTTCTGTGGTGCAGTGCTCTTGTATCTAGTCCTCCAGGGTCATAAAATAGCAGATTTTCAAGTCATATGAGAAAATGGTATAGAAAATGACTTTCTTTTAGATTTCTGAGTATTGACCTTCCTGTGCCTCAAAAAATGTGGTATTTGAGGACAGAAGGGACCATAAAGAAACTTTTTTGACCAGGTTGATTTCTTTTTTTAAATGTCAGCAGCTTAAGACTGATCAGGTGTTTGAAATGTTAGAATAAACCTTGAGGAAGGTGGATTAATGGAAAGAGGGTAGGTGAAGCAGTCAAAGGTGCAAAATATCTGTCTCTGTATTTATCTATCTATCTAGCTGCCAATTTATCTTAGTATCTACCTACTCTGTTTAGTGTTTATGAAAGATGCAATGCTGAATGCCTCCGAGATTGCAGTATTGTATTTGCTCATGATGGGAGTAGAACAGCATGAAAAATAGAAGTCAAAGCTTCCATATAATCCCTGGCCAATATGGCTCAGCACTGGACAGTCCAGTTCTAGGAATGAAAGTAATTATTATTCAGTCTCTTTGTCTCAACAGAGAGTTCATGCAAAGAGCAGCAGCACCAGCTAGACAGGATGGTGAAGCCTTGTTCGTGCCCTATGTGATGTTTGATGGTGTGGGAAGAATTCAGAATGTCTCTTTCTTGAAACTACCCACAAGGGACAGATTTCAACCTGTGACGTTGAGGTGAAAGTCTCTTTATCCAATTATCAATCCTCTGATTCATCTACCACTTTTAAAATATTTTCTTTATGACTCTAGGTTTGACTTTTGCCGAACATTTTCCTTTGCTATTAGTGTCCCCATTATTCATAAAGTGGCAGATATCCAAGTTTTTATATTTGTTAATTAATTCTGGCCCAGAAAGCTATCAAAGCATCTGAATCTAAACTTTAAGATTCAATATTTATTTAGCTGTTTTACATGACAACCATTTTTCATTTAGATCAAGATGGAAAAAAAGGCAAAGAAATGGGAGCCCATTTGCTCTTCTTGGCTGGATCTCCACCAATGAAAAAAAAATGAATAAAATACTGAAGCTATTTCGTACTAATTTATTGAATTTGGAGAAGTGAGGGGGGATATTTAATTAAGGGCTAGACTGCCACTCTTGCTTCAAGTAGTAAAATGGCATTACTCATGGAATAAAGTACTACTCAACATGAGTAAGGATGGCAGAATCTGGTTCATAATTTCTGCATTTGTGATGAAGCTGTCAGAGAAAAACAAAGTTCTCACTCTCAGGTTGGGTGGAGTAAGTCAGAAACTTTACTTCTCTAGCAATTGCGTGGCAGGAGAGAGCAAAACAGGTCTCTTTCCAGGTAAACAATTACTGCAAGCATTTATACCTTTTGTTACATACAATAATGGGCGACAGCTGCATTTTGTTTATAGATATGTCCTCCTGATATCTTATTTTCCTCAACAGTTTAGACTATAGTCTACATTCCATACTTATCTAACTCAAGGTCACAACTTCTCACATAGTTCTTTCCCACTTGTCTCACACAATCCTCGCTTCTACAAATCTCACTTTATTAGGGTTAGAGCTCGCCTGACTCTTGCTCACACAAGGGGACTGTTTGAATATGAAATCCCCTTCAAATCCCTGTCAGTTCTTTCTCTACTTCCATAAAGCCAATATATTTGTGATGAAGTAAGAGATTCACAGTTATTTCCAAAAAAATGAACAAAAGTTAAAATAAATTTCTCCTTGAATCTCAACCCCCCAAATTCTGCTGAATGTTTTAACCAGAGAATTTAAATGTTCCTGAGTCAATGTTAGTTATACTAAAATATGTTCTATTACTTAAGTTTGAGGTACTGTAGCTTTTAAATGTAAGTTATTCATTTATATATTATCAGAAGCGTGCTGGATATAGACAAGTATGAAGATAATTTTTTTTGCCCCAAAATAGCTAGACAGATAATATATAGATAAAGGATGGGGAATTCTATATATTATAAAAGAAAATGGCTAAGTCGTAATGTTCCCAATTAGTTGATATTTTTCTTTCATTTGTTTGCTTCTTTGAAGTTAGTTTGTATAGTCCATTTTTAATTATTTGAGGGAAAGTTTTATAAGCTTCTTGGAAGAAGTGTGTTTTCTGGAGCAACTTAAAGTATACGTGTATAATTATTCAGTTGAATACAGTAGCTTTAGATCAGGCCCTCCATCATGGAAGTTATCCAGGTGTACATGTCAGGTTTAAATAAGGAACGGAGATGACAAGGCACAGAGAGGGACATTAGACAAGAAAAGATGAAGGACACTGATCTGTCAGAAAGACTGCAAAAAGGAAAAGGAAGGTACAAGGGCGTTCCTGGGGGAGTAAATGGTGGAAGAGGATATTATTTTGGGGTCCACAGTATGCTAAAATTGTTGCTTGAGGCTGTTTCACTTTGATTTTTAGGGTCCATTCAAATACATGTCTGGAAACAATATTCAGAGGATGCAAACCCAGGTGGATTAAATCCAAGGAAAATGTTCACACAAATATGTGGAAAACGAAACCTCCTGGTTCTGGACTGCTGTACTCTTGGCAAGGAGGAGGAATTGATTCACAGCCATGGTATTTCATTTTAAAATGTACTAATTTGAAATCTGTCATAGATATACAGTATTCGGCTAATGATGTGGGATTTTAACAGTGTTCTCTCTACATTTTAAAATCACCTTTAGACTGGATGAGGCAAAAAAAATGAAAATATGGGAATGGAAATTCTTTTCAAAATTAACCTTAAAACAAACAGTTGCAGTCTAATGAAATTATGGTTCTTTTTGCAACATATACCTTGCAGACCCACATTAGCCTTCATTGACCAGCATCCCCCACATTCATTTACATTTTAATTATCTTCTCTAAAGACACCCAATGTATTGCCTGTGAGCATTATATGGTATCCTTGGTGCACTATCTGACACATGATTAACAAGAGTGGTCTTTAATTTGCTGTTTATTTTCTACAAACACAATTTTGCCAGAAATATAAACATGGTTGAAAAGACTAAAAGAACTCTCTGAATAAAGTAATTAACTTCTACATGAAATTAGAGAAATGCCAGTCTATGAAATCCATCAACAGAATCAAGCAGAAAAAGATTCTGAAAAGACACCTGGGGCCTGGCTGTCTGCTCTCTCTCATACCAAGTTTTATGTTGGTTTAACTTCAGTGGAGTAAGGAGGAGAGTGGAGATTCAGGCCCCATCAGTCACCACATAACATTGATTTGATAATAGATGTGTCAGGTGCAGCTTCAATTCTTTTAATGTTTATAAAAACATTCTCCTTTTGTTAAATCTGTGCTAAAGAAGAAAAAATCTATATTTTAACTGGATCAGTCATATTTGATACATCTGCTTTGGATAGAATTGATAAGTGTTTATAACAGAGTTTTTCATTTTTTGTTAAGAACTCAAACTTGGACTCATTTTGCAGGAAATTTGCTAAGGTACAATATATTATTTTTAAAAAAACAAAAAATGGGCCCCTCTTTCCAGTAAAAAATGTATAATTTCTTTATTAAAATGAGTCCATTTCTGTGTGTAAAGGATTAAAATCTGCCCATTGTTAGACAAATGAATCTCTTTTTGAGTAATAGGTGTTTGAACAGTTTATAAAATCAGTCTATTTTCTATTTCTATATCTTAAAATAATGAAAACTGATTTTTCCAATCAAATCAACAAAAATCTTGTTTGTGTGATATTTTAAAAATGTGAATGTCACATTTCAGATCACATGCATGTTTGAGGTGAGGCTGTAAATAGCTTAAACATAAAAGAACAAGTTCTGTCCTTAGTGTCTTCAAGGGATTTGTGAAAGTATAAATGAGAGCAGAATTTGGCTCATAATTTGTAATAAAAATGTTAACAGATCTCATAATATAGTGAATATAGTCATTATCACTGTAATATTGCACATGTGATTTTAGCCCCTGGATCACTCCATATAATTATTCTGCTAAAATTGATCATAAGAACAAGTTGACATAGTCAAGTGTTCAGCTCCATGATTGATTCACATATAACTGCACAAAATATTCAGAGTCAGGATTGCACAAGCAATCCATCTTTTGAAACAAAGACAGTACAGCCCTCTGGAAATGAACTGTGGATACAAAAAGGAGAACACATTTTCTTTGAGCAAAGCCATATTTCTCCCACAATGGCTATCTAGAAGAATTCCATTATGGGGACAAGGAACAGAAAGTTGTAGATTAAACATGTTAGAAACTAGTCTTGATCTTTTACTTGTCATGTTGTTGGAAGTATTTTTTTTAAATAAATATATGAAATGTATACCTGGACATGGCCTAGGTTATAAGAACCAGACTGTACGTGTGTTTAAAGCAATCAGCATTTATCACCATTTTGGAAGATCTCCATGGGAAACCCAAAATGTTTCAGTCTCAGATATCTATCTATCAATCATTCACCAGCTATTATCAGTCCGTCAGATATTTATACCATACTCATTATTGTGATATCTCAGTGCCTTAAAAAATTATACAAGTACGCATGGCTGGACTACACATAATCTGGATTCTCTCATCATTCCCTTGCCAATAATGCCTAATATTTGTCTTCACTTCTCTTCACCATGAGCTGCTGGATCATAAAAAGAACTTATCTAATACCATGCCCCTTATCGGCACACTATCCTCTAGCACTCACACTGACGTGTTATAACTCCACACTGCCCCCTGTGTAAAGCTGTGGCTAAAAGCTACTATGCAGTCTTATATCAGTAAGGACAGCATTAGCTATCCTTCTGAAATTCAACATTAATTATTACACTAACTAGGAAAACAATTATAAGGTCCGAGATATGAAACAAGCCTCACCTAGGTTTAGGATGAAACTTTCCTCCATCTAACAGTACTCTTAGTTATATTATCGCTTTCTCCTGATCCATGCAGTATTAATATTGCAATGCTTACAGTATTGCTAATCCCAAACATTAAAAAATCTTGAATCAGGCCCCCAAGTATCATGAGACTCTGACTTAAAAATCATATTTTTTTACAGAATAAGACATTTGGGGCCTTTTTAATTTGCCTTCCGATAATTTAGCCTTTTGGATTTGTGATTTTCAACTTTTCTCTGAAACCACAAGGGTTACAAGACTCATTTCTGTCACGTGAATCCAGAAGTTAAATCTTGATTAAAAACAGAAAATATTGCAAGGCTCGCCATAATAACATTCAACTTGACAAGACTGTGACTATGTGCTAAGCTTCAAGGGAAAACTTGGTTTATTTTCTGGCTCAGCTATTCTTGTTCTGTAACCTGTGAAACAAATCAATGCCCTTTTCATAGCAACCACATCAACTGCATAATCTGCATAGCAACAATGGAATTAGCCAGAAGTAACTGCCTATCCTTGTCACACCAGAATTAGGGAGCCAAAGCAATGATGCCAGTGAACAGGAAGAGAAAAATGGAAAGTAAAACAGGAAATAAAGGAAGAATATGACCTACCAGAATAATTATGATTGATAAAAAATAATTCTACACTCCATTATTCTAAATCCCATAGCTAACTGCTGAAAGTGAAATGCTCATTCTAAATTTTTTTAGCTAATGTTTACTTAGAACTACATTTTAAAAGCATAAACATTAGCTAGATTTAATGCCCCCAGCTGTGACTGTGAACGCTAGTGTTATTGTTCTTTAAAGCTTCTGATGTATTAAAGCAAATGACATTTCAGAATGCTAGGTATTTAAAATGTATTTTAGACAAAAAGAATTTGACAGCTGACAACTACCCTTTTAAGATAAACATATTTTCCTCCCTTTGTTATATTGGAAATTGCCTCACCACACTGACTCTGACTAGTTTCTCTCAATTAGAAGTGTTTGCATGAAGTTGTTTTTCTTCAGTTTCTTGGTTATTTTTCAGTGGAAAGGTGCCCGCATTTCATTTGTCAATAGCAGATTTGTCATGGTGACAGACTGAAATCTGTAGCATACAAACTGCTTTTCACAATGATGCATCACTTCATTTAAGGGTCACTGAACACAAAATGCTAATTTTATTGGATTTTTAAAATGATTTGTTATATTAATTTTACTACTTGATCTCCTGTCTGTGTTTCTTCCTCCAATTTTTAAAGAAAGAGATAAAACCCATCTTTCAAGCCCTTTATATGAAATGGATATTATATTATTGCATAACTTTTCCTTGAAATGTAACTAAAACGTGCTATTCTTGCTGAATTAATAAATACTAGGAGGTGTCATATGGGAATGTACAATATGCAAAAGCAATTTATCACAAAATCTAGTCCTAATGCAAATACATACTCTGATTCCTCGCACAGTTACAAAAAACTTGATTACAATTAATAATTGCATGATGGGTGAAATTCATTGCTGTATAATGGGTGTTGGAGAATAAGCAGGGAAGCAGACAGAAAACATTTTTTGGGGAAAAGTGATTGTGTTTAATCACAATGTGCTTTAAATAGAACTCTGGGCCTCAAACTTCATACATTGTACTGCATTTCTTAATATCTTTACACTAATCATGCATACTATTTGCCTCAACACATTTCATCAACCCCAGAGCACGAGGGTGCCAATGAAGTTTATGATATGGAAACTTTTGGGGTTTTGACATTTGTTTTTATTCTGCATTAGAACAAAACCCAAACCCTTTGAACATTTTTGCAAAAACAGAATTTCGTCCAAATGTCATGGATAGAAACACAAGGAGGGTGAGGTAATATCTTTTATTGGACCAACTTCTGTGGGTGAAAGAAACAAGCTTTCGAGATTACACACAGCTGAAGAAGAGCTTACTTTGCCCACGTTGTCTCTGTAATATTCTGGGACCCACGCAGCTACAACAACACTGCAAATAAAAATGGATATAAACCAGATTTTTTTCAATTAAGGAAGAGAATGAGTGAGTGTGTATGTGCATGCATAGGCACCGACTCCATGGGTACTCCAGGGCTGGAGCACCCACGGGGAAAAATTAGTGGGTGCTCTGCACCCATCGGCACCTAAGCTCCCTGCCCTCACCTCTTCCTCCCCCCTGAGCACGTCGCATCTCTGCTTCTCTGCCTACATCCCAGTGTTTCCCACCCGATCACCGCCAAACAGCTGTTTGGCAGCGTTAGCATGCTCCAGGGGGTGAGGAGGTGGGGATAGAAACAGGAACATGGTGCACTCAGGGGAGAAGGCGGGGAAGAGGCGGGGGAGGGGCTGGGATTTGGGGAAGGAGATGGAATATTGGCAGGGAGGGGGCAGAGTTGGGGCGGTGACTTTGGGGAAGGGGTTGGAATGGGCACAGGGAAGGGGTGGGAAGAGGCAGGGGCGGAGCCTCATGGAACAGGTGGAGAGGGAGAGGTCCGGGGCCAGGGAGGTAAAGCATCCACGGGAAAGAGGGGAAATCGGCGTGTGTGTGTGTGTTTAGGTTACTGGCTTGATATGTGGTAATCCATGTGTAATGAGTATAATAATCTTACGTAAAAGTACCTACTCTGCCTGCTTCAGAGTAAAGTTTTTCATCCCAAATCACTTTGAATCAGGCAGATCAAAAAGTTGAACCTGTGCCCTGATCCCCAGGCTATAGAGTCTGAGATCTCTCTCTGTCATAAACAGATAGTTAAGGGTTAATGTCTCTTTTACCTGTAAAGGGTTAACAAGCTCAGTGAAACTGGCTGACACCTGACCAAAGGATCATTCAGGGGACAAGATACTTTCAAATCTTGGTGGAGAGAAGTCTTTGTTTATGCTTTTTGGGTTGTTCTTTGTTCTCTCTTGGGATTAAGAGGAGGCAGACATGCAACCAGGTTTCTCCAATCTTTCTAAAACTGTCTCTCATGTTCTAAATAGTAAGTACTAGATAGAAGGCGAATTAGTCTTTATATTTGTTTTCTTGATTTGCAAATATGTATTTTGCTGGAAGGATATTTTACCTCTGTTTGCTGTAACTTATACTTAGGCTAGGAGGGAGGGAGTCCCTCTGGTCTATGTAAAGCTGAGACCCTGTAAACATTTTGCCATCTTGATTTTACAGAAATAATTTTTACTTTTTCTTTCTTTAATTAAAAGTTTTTCTTTTTAAGAATCTGATTGATTTTGTCTTTGTGTAAGACCTAAGGGAACTGGGTCTGAACTCACCAAGGAGTGGTGGGGGGAGAGAAAGGGGAAGAAAAGGTTAATTCCTCTCTGTTTTAGGATCCAAGGAGTTTGGATCAGTGTACCTCTCAGGGAAAGTCTGGGAGTGGGAGAGAAGGGAGGAAAAGGTTAATTCCTCTTGTTTTAGGATCCAAGGAGTTTGGATCAGTGTATATCTCAGGGTTCCCCAGGGAAAGTTTTTGGGGGACAAAAAGTGTACCAAACACTATATTTTGGTTGGTGGCAGCGTTATCAAATCTAAGCTAGGAATTAAGTTTAGAGGGGTACATGCAGGTCCCCACTTTCTGGATGCTAAAGTTCAAAGTGGGAATCAGACCTTGACACTCTCTCTTTTCAAAAAACTAGCAAACAAACCTTTGTTGAAACTAACATGTCTCCACAAAACATTTTGGTCTGATGAAGTGAAATTTCATCAAAAATGTTCCAACTCTGTAATATTTTCATAAAACTTCAGATCACTTTTGGCCAATTCTTTCATCATATTAGATAATTGGTAAGTATTGATTTAATTTAAATGTTCATAATTTCTGCATGATGTCAAAGCTACACTTTTTCCACAGATTTTAAAGATATTTAATTTACCATTTTGTAAAACAACTTATTGTATCTTATTGACAGACATTAGAATGAGCATTATTATTTAGGAGAAGGCCCATGCAGATGTCTTTGCTGTTTTCATGTCCTACATATTAGTGTCACGCTGACTTGAACAGAGTTCAATATGGTTTGCAGCCACCGCTGTACCAAGTAGATCAAAAAAGCCAAATGACTTGAACTGTGCTAAATTTGACTCATCTGGTAGCTGCTTTTCCATACCTTAAAGGAATTTGATAATTTTTTTTACAATTCTTGAGGTTATATCATCCTTAAATTGGTTTCAACATCGTTCTTCCCTTGCATACATCAAAGGGCACAGAGTGGATCTCATTATCCCCTTTCTCTTTCTTGCTTCCTGCCTGAGTTGAATTGTTCTGAACTTCCCTACTTCTAATTCTTTTTTTCTGCATTTTATTGTATAAACTCACTCTGTCATTTCTTAACACTCTTGAAGACTGTTATACCCTGGTCAGCTTAATATCCTAACATTAGCATCCTGCTTTGCCAATACAAATGAGGTGGTATGTCCTGTTCATGATGCTGTGATAAGTTATAATCAAATCCTTCACAGATTCTCACATTAAATACTCTGTCTCCAGAATTCAAGCCTCTCTCCACATCTTTCACAATATATTTGAAAATGATAAGGGTGGCACTGTAAAACTGTATGACAATCAACTATATCCGAAGTATTATATCATTAGTGGAAATCTCATGGGTTATGATACTGGCCAGACCTTCCAAATGTGACTGAATATACTAACATCATTTTAATCAGAGAAAGATGTTTACACCTCATCGACACATGATTCAACATGGAAAGAGACACCTTTTTTTTCCTATTTGCTCCTCTCAGAAACTCCTTATTTCAATTGTGTTTAAATTACAGAATTTCTCAGAAAATTTACTGCTGCAAGGCATTGTTTTGTTCAACTCAGAGATTTAATTGTGCATCAGCAAAAAAAAAGGATAAATTGTTTAGTCTTACAATCATTTCTGAAATATTCAACATGATATCCTCCATTAAATTCACTTTGGATCCACAGCCCACAATGTTTGTTAAGGAATATATGTCTACAATGGACCAATAAAGTCTGTTTGCTGTATCTGGGGATCAGGTCCATAGTTCGTTGACATACATGACATTATATAACATCATTAATAAAATCCGTGTGTAATGAGTATAATAATCATATTGATCTATTAGTTTCCACTGAAGAAATATCTTTCTTTCAGTATCCTCGTATTCCCAATCCCAGGCTAAAGTAGGAAGAACTGTAGCATGTTTAAATGCAAAAAGAAACAACAAAAGTATTAAGTACATTTTTCTAAATTCAAAAATATTTTGGCTTTGGTTTAATTTTTGGGCATAAGACTGAAATGTCTTTTATTTTACTGATACCAGTATATGCAACCCTCATTGGAATTATTTTGAATGAAAGGTGGGAGATGAGTTTTAAGTCTGTGAAAGCCTAGCCTCTCAGTCATACCTAGCCAGTGCACTACTCATTAAAAAGGAACTTCCTTTTTACCTTTTGAAACCTGGTTTATACTGAAATTTAAACACTGGTGGTTTTAAATTACTATAGTACATGACACTTTATTTGATCCTGTAATCTAAACAAACCTATACATATATATATAAATAAAATAAAAAATTCCCCTCTCACCCCTATGGGTGGTATGTGTCTTCCTCAACCTCGGGTCCTCTACCAGAGGCCTGGGAGTTTGAGGGTTCTGCGCAGTATCTTAGCTGTTCCTAG
>NC_133774.1:68327529-68342332 GCF_003597395.2 Chelonoidis abingdonii | reverse complement strand
TCCATGAATGGTTTGTTCCAGTAGCCCACTTATCGTCAGATTGTCCTGGTTCCTCAACATCTGGCGCGGACCTTGTTAATCCGGGCGACGTCCGAGCCGGCATGACTCTCCTAGTTCGTGTCACTCTCATATTTGAGGTAGGCAGGTGAAGCGTTAGGGGGTCTTTTGCCCAAGGACCCCTACTGGAAAGTTGGGTACCAACCGGGATTTGAACCCCGGTCTCTCATATCAAAGGGCGGTCTCCCATATCAAAGGGCGACGCGCTTAGCCACTACGCTATCTCAAAGGATTAAGTCTGAGAAGCTACATAAAAAATAAACCACTGTGTAAAGCATTCTGGACATAGACCTCTTAAAATGGAGGATTGATATATCTCAAAGGATTAAGTCTGAGAAGTTATATAAAAAATAAACCACTGTGTAAAGCATTCTGGACATAGACCTCTTAAAATGACAAGAGTCAGTCAGAGTAAGGTTTGTTGCTAGGAAATCATAGCAATAGTGTCAGGATAATATTTAAATTTCATTTAAATTAAGAATGCTAATTAATAAACATACCTACTAGATGATGAACCAAGGTATCAAAGGTATGTTATATCAAAGACCAGATAGAACGTTTAGTTTATATGTTGAATAACCAATGTGAACTGAAAGTCTTCATAGCAAATACAATCAAAATGTGTCATAACCGAATGGCCACAAAACTTGTTAACTGCTTGATTAGAAGTACAAGATGTACAGCTCAGAAATATGCAGAGGTGACTCCAAACATAACTGTAGAAAGAATAAACAGATATTGATCCAGAGGTTGAATATTTATACAGCTGTTTCATCTTGTTGTTGTTGAACTGGATGATTTAAGTGACTATATTGCTGTATAATGGATTGATTAAATAAGTTTATGAAAATATTAAAGTATGTGGAGAGAGGCTACTAGAAAACTTCAAAAAGGATATTTCTGAAAAGAAGTAAACTTGCTGACAGAGAAACTTCAATCTGAATAGAAACACAGAGACATGTAAAGTTAGCCAGGAAAATGATACCAAGCAGAACAAAGGGGTCCTTATGGAAGCTTTCTGGACACAGAGTATGGATGCCAATCCAGGGGACACCACAAAAGTATGGAAGACTATCCCACGATGTCCAGCAGTTACTTAAACCATTGAAATTCCAAAAATAGAACAAAAATATCCCCAAACTATTTGCATTATTATATTTTCCATTGGCTTTGGGTTCTGGGAACACAACCAAAACTAATGTGTAAGTACAAACATGAAATCATAATAGAAGTACCTCGAATTATGAAAAGATAATGAATGATGCCCAAATTATATTATGAGTGGAAAAATTTATTTTTTGGTATGAAATAAGGATTGTATTCTGTTTAGTCTGCATTAATTTTTTTAAAAGAAAATGATTCGATAGACTCCCCATAAGAACTAAATGAATTCCTTCAACAAATCACTTCCTACATAATGAAACAATCGGGATAAAAGACTGTGTGTGTGACGACAGCTGGCCATGAGAGGCATATCTAAACAACTAACTCTAATGAACTATCTATGCTTTAAGTCTCTAATAGAAGACTGCTGTGGTAATGGAAGAAGACTTATAAATAACCCTGAATTAGTATCTGTACTTTATACCTCACCACGATCTCTCAAATAAGGCTGGATAATTTATCTACACACCAGTTTCAGTTGATAAATATAAAATATTTTGCTCTGCATTTCCTATACCCAAGTGATGATTTGGCTATTCTATTTTAAATACTCTGCCGATTAGAAAGAAACCTGAATTATAAACCTGTATGTATTCAAAATGTATAATTCATCATTAACAAATTTCTGCCTATCCGTCTTCAAAGAATGTTTACTGAAGAAGTGTTTAAGAGGGTGGAGAATTGAAAATTTGTTACACTAGTTTAACATAACTCTAATTTAATAGACAACTGTTTTACACAATTAGCATGCAGAGAATTTTCAAACCTGATTTGTGATGTCATCTTAAATTGACAGCTTCAGAGAGGAAAGAAAGGAGCTTAAATGAATGAGTTCTAAGATAGAGAGTTTGCCCTTTGTTAGGCTAACATTCCACTTTACAAGTATCAGAGGAGTAGCTTCAGGACCAGACTTCAAAGAGAAACTGCTGAGCTTCAGTTCCTCTGCAAATTTGACGCCATCAGCTCAGGATTAAACAACGACTGTGAATGGCTTGCCAACTACAAAACCAGTTTCTCCTCCCTTGGTTTTCATACCTCAACTGCCAGAACAGGGCCTCATCCTCCCTCACTGAATTAACCTCATTATCTCTAGCTTGCTTCTTGCTTGCATATAAATAACTTGCCCCTGGAAATTTCCACTACATCACCTGACGAATGGGGTATTACACCCACGAAAGGCTCATGCCTCTCAAAACTCTGTTAGTCCATAAGGTGCACAGGATTCTTTGCTCCTATAATATCACTTTACAAGTAAACTAATACTAGAATTCTAAATTACTTGTAGTTACAACTAGAAGAACTAGAATGTTTAGAATAATTAAAAGCACAGAGAGGGAGGGGGCTGTGAGAGAGAAAAAAGAATAGGCTTGATTATAATATTCAGGGCAGGCATAATTTGATTTTAAGTGACTTTTTTTGCATATCTACTTTGCTTCACTCTTAGAATTACTTTTAGTTAAACTGTTATTATTGGACAATTTCATAACATAAAAACTGATAAATACTCACCTTGCTAGCTGAGATGGGGCTTTAATAAGCAAGAAAAATGTAGACACCAACATAGGCTGAGGCCTCAGGGAAAGAAACTCAAATGAGAGCAGCTTGAGCAATGTTCTGTGTGCACTTCCCTTTCCTCCCACCCCATCTACTTGCTTTCAGTGCTCTTTCACCATTCTTTCCTCATAATGTATCGTTTGAGGGATGACGATACATGTTGCATCTGAGTCCAGATTCGGGGCTTTCCTATCCACTTCCTGCTGCCCTTGGGCAGTAGGGCTGATGGCTGGAGCTGGTGATTTTTTTCCTTTGGTGGTGGAAAAATGTTAGAGAGATTGATGTTTAAGTGGGTAGCCATTGTAGAATTCCGTTTTAGCTCCCAGCCTTCCTACCTTTTACTTATTGCTGAATCTGTGGTCACTGGGGCCTATACTGATCACTGAGTTTGAGGGCAAAGGATTTTGCCCATGTAGGCAAAACTCTGTGTAAGATTTTTTTGTTGTCTCCCATTCCTCACCCAGAGGGATCAGGTGGGGGGAGGTGGAAATTATGTTTAACAATTCTGACACATTTTTAGGCAGTTCCAAGTGCAGTTGGTGGTTAGAAAGGATGGATTTGAGATTCCTTATCCATATTGGACTTGGCAAGTAGAGCTGGCAAGATGAATCAGGGTAGCTTCTGTGTCTGGCAATGCTTCTTATCTCTCCTACATCTGTGTTGGAAAGGAGAAATGGGTCAGGAATCTGGCTTCAGTCAGGGCCTCCTGACAGCCTGGGGTTCATAGAGAGGTATGACCTCAGACTTATAGTAAATCAGGGGCCGTGGTGCCCATTGAAGAACTGAATTGGAACAAATCCTGCCAGTTGTGTGGGTTGGTTCTCACAGTCAGTTACAAATTTAAATAAAAGTTCGTGTCCTCTCCATTTATCCCTAACATGATTTTTGTGTCTCATTACTTTCATGTCCATATGAAGCATGATTAGAATATGGACCCATAGTTTCATATAGATACTAAAATCACTTCCCCAGAATAATATAAAATACATTGTATTACTCTGTGACGAGACATAAATTTATTGAGTTTTGAGCTAAGATTTCTTGATTACCATCTACGGTGTTCGAAACTGTGGTAGCTGAACACCTCACAATCTGTAAGATATTTCTATTCACAACACCCGTGAGGTAGGGAAGTTCAATTGTCCACATTATAGATGGGAACTTAAGCATAGACAAGCTAAATGACTTGCCCACGATCTCACAGAAGGTCTGTGAAAGAGCAGGGAATGAACCCAGGTTTCTCAATTCCTAGGTGAATGCCCAAACATCAGATCATTCTTCCTCTGTGAGAAATTAAATATATTCACACAAACATAGTAAATATTATTACTTTTATTCTGTCATTTAATTCTATTTTATTTAATAAAATGTATAAATGTCTGAGAATTTGTCAATCTGCACTTTAAGTCAGGAACTAAAATTCAACAAATCCTTCTGAAATATGGCATAGGTAAATGGTTAATTTGAACTGATTAATGTGTATTGTACACAGTATCTACCCTAGTGTTCTCATACTGAATAGTCTTAGATATTCACACTTTGGGATGGCTGTCCAAAATGATCTCCCAAACCATTTGAGATTTATTTATCACTAATCCTATTGCTTATAAATGAATCGAGCACTGTGCCATGAGATTTAACACTGGCCCTTGCCAACGTAATGCTGAACAAGTGCTCCTTCAGTGTAAAGAGTGTCACCAACTGCTGTCCAATCTTATGTTCTCCAAAGGTATTTTCCTATATAAAGTTCTGGAAAAGGTTTGCTTTGTCGCTCAGTGGTGAATTTGATTTGTCTAAATCTATTTAACAAAGACCTAAATTTGGCCCTAATGTAACTCCACTAGTGTTAGTAGAGTTGCACTAGGGATAAATTTGGACCACGGCATTTAAATGTAGGAACAATACTGCACTAATCACTGCTTAATCTCTGCTATGTATTCTCTGAGCTTAATTATCATTTTTTGCAGCATTTGACCTTGTTGATTAGGCAAATCTTTTGAAAATGAATACATTTGTGAGAACTTCTTTCAGTTCCACTGTGGTCTCATTTATCTCCATACAAGAGTATCTGCATGTCAGATTCTGTAATTTGTGATGTACAAAAAAAATCAGTTTTAAATTGCTAGATTTTCAGTTACTCTTGCTCTATTTCTTACCATAGTGTTTGTTTGTTGGAATAATGTTAATACTCAAGTCTGCATGGCTTGCTGGTCATCAAAGTTCTTTCTCATTTCTATCAAATGTTTCTCATATACTTGTTATTGGAGGCCATGCATTTGATGAAACACAATCCTGGGAAAACAGAGGTCTTGTTTGTTGGAACTAAATGCCTGCTGAGAAGTGCTTCCTCCTGATAAAGCCATTTTAACTGCTTCATTCATTAGAAGAGTCTGAGCATGAAAGAGGCATTGAATTTATATTTTGATATCAATAGGAACGAGGTGGAGATATTTATTCAGACCTTTTCATATATCTCAGATGATTGAAAATCTTTATCTCCTAAACTATTAAATTACTAACAAATTGTTGCAAAAACTTCTGTCTCTTTCTGCATGATATAACCATCCTTCTTACACCCTCTTCACTGGTTCCTGGTAAACCATGGTCTTGATTTTAAGATTTGATTGTAAACTTGCAGAGCACTCTGGATAACAGCAATGAAAGCAGACAACTTAATGACCTCTACACAGTCTCAATTTAAATTCCTTACGGAGCTGTAAGATCTCACCTCAATCACTAATCTTTCTTTGATTTGTTCTCCTGTTAGTCAGGCTGATTGAGACTTTTCCCTCAAAATGATTTTCCAGTAAAAAATGTAGTTTCTGCAATAGCAAAATTTTCCATGGGAACACTTTGATTTCCATGGAAACTCCAAAAAAATGTTATGTTTCCTGTTGGGAAAATGGAAGTGAAATATTTAATTCTGGGTCAGTTCAACCAAAACTGGAATATTTCATTATTTTAACTTCTTCCTCTTAGTGCATGCACAACATGTCTCTTGTGGCATGTGACCAGGATTCATTATCGAATTGGTCACTAGGACCCAAAATGTTTTGTTTCAGATCAGTTCAAGAAAATGTTAAACTCCATTTCCCTTCCAGTTTCATTTTGACATTTCTAAAATAAATATATTCAGAATTTTTATTCCTTGGAAATGTTTTGAGGTATCTACTTTTCACCTCAATTTGAGATGAAAACAAATGTTGAGATGTTAGAATTTCCCATGAGACAGAAATTCCAGAGTTCTTGACTGCGATCTTGAAAAAAATGGCTATTGGAAGAAATACTACAGGCCATGAAAAGGACAATAATGGCCAACATAACTCTTTATACTTATACTAGAATTATTGACCAGATTCTTAGATGTAACAGAGTGAGGGGGAATTGGAAGGGGAAGGGACTAGGGAAGGAACAAAGCAAATCAACGAACTATAAACACAATTTCCCGTGGCTCTAAGTTCCTTGGCAATTGGTCCAAAATTCTTTTTATTGTTGTTGTCTACCTATCTTGGTGGTCTGTGGCAGATGCCCGTGTTTGTTTGGTTTTTTTTTCCTTCTCACTTTAGTTTTTCATTCCTTTTAGGGCACAAGTTCTGTCTAACCACACTTGTCTTGATTATCATTTTACATGACATTGAAATAATGTTTATTCATTTCTGCCTGTAGGATTACATGTTTATAACGAAAGTTGTGACCTTTTTATGAATCTAAACTGTTTATTTGGACTTCAAATGCTGTGAGTGAGACTAAGTAAACACACTTGGTAATTGCAATATAAGTGTTGTACACAGATCTTTTTTGCAGCTATTTAATGAAGAGCTTAGTGTTAGTAAAAAGAAGTTTTTTTTATTTTTTTTATTTTTTTTTCATTTGGATCTTATAATGTAGTTAATGTGCAGCACATCTTCTCAGAAAGGTGGCGTACCCTGAGCACATTAGATCTGTTCTCTGCTCTCTACACTGGCTTTTCATGTAGTAGCAAGTCAAGATCAAGATCTAAGGGCAGTACACAAACCTGAATGAAACAGAATAGAATAGAACAGAGTGAGAGGTCTTTATTAGTCTTGCAGCTGCCAGCACACTACCAGAGACAAACACTTTTTTTATTGGATAAAAAAGACTGCACTTTTAATAATTATCAAGCACAAATATCTCAACAAATCCATCCCATTGTTCTCTGTGATTAAGTCAGCAGGAAAATGTCAGTATGAGTCTCTCCTTTCCCACATAAATAAAAGAAATAGAGAGCCCCCCTTCCCTTGGGGCCAACTGGGTGGCAGCAACAGTTTCCTCTTTCCCTGAAGATGCAAGAGTAGGAGCAGAGGGCATTTCCAGTGTTCACCCCACCAACTTGTGAGGTATCTGCATGAAAGACAGAATATACCCAGCTTGTTCTTAACACTTCCAGTTGCGTCTATATATTACAGCCTCAATTATACATGATGTTTGATGATTGCTACCTCTCCTGAGTGCCTTGGAATACAGGAACATATACAATAATTGGTGATCATCACACACTGCATTTCATTCAGACGGCAACAAAAACACAACTAGGTAAACAGAGAACAAAGAGGATACATGCTTTTATTATAAGTCTTATATTTGTCTTTGCTCGATATCACTGTATTGTTATCACTGATACCCAGTACTTCATTCCATAACTGATTTCCTTCAGTTTACACCCTTCAAATTATTTTACACTTATCCCATTTTAGTCATGATTTGAACAAACAATATATATTTAACTTTTCCTAACTTTTTCTTAAAAGCCAATTTGTCTAGCAACTTAGATATATTTGTGGCCACTGTCAGAAGACAGGCTACTGAGCTAGAAGAACGATCGGTCTGACCCAGTATGGTTGTTCTTATGCTTTTATTTGCTGCACTTCTTTGAATGATGTGTTAATTTCTTTAAATATGAGAGGTGGTCACAACTTTGTATTTCCTGCCTTTTTCTATTATTGTTACCATAATTCAATTTTCAGAGATTTTTTTCCTGTTGTGATAATAATTCAAACCAGAAAACAATGACCAGTGTTTTAAGCTATTATATTATTTATTATATCATGATATTTCTGTATATATTTATATTTATAATCATTTTATAATATATTTTATAATATATTTATCATTCTATATTATAAGCCATCACATAATCAACAATACATCCTCACTATTTGGATGTCTAAGGCATAAAGAACATAAGGAAAACACTACAGCGATATTACATTATATAATGAGTAAATTCAGCCTTGGTGTAAACAGGTACATTTCCATTCACTTCAATAGAGTTGAGCCTGGTTATATTAGAGATGAATTTGATCCTAGACATGTTCTAAGTATTATTCTTAATAAATATTCATAACAGATCCTACACATTAGCCAAATGTTTTTCAAGATGGCTTCATCCATCTCTTACTTGTAAAAAAAAAAAAAAAAGTTTAACATAGTTTATCTTACTTTAACACGGAAAATAGAAACAGCATTCAGTGCGGGACACACAGTCATTTAAATTCCAGTTAAATACTAACAATTTCAAATGTTTTTCCTCTATTAGTGCATCTGTAGAAATGCTTTTTGCATTATTTGGAATAATTAGCTATATTTATTATCCAAAATAAGAGTCTTTTTAGGGGATTTGGGGGTTAAATTTAAACTTAATCATGAGTCTAGTGTCTTATTTCAACAACAAAGATACTGTGAATTCTAGAACAATTACTTGGATTTGGCACACAAACTAGCAGTAGTTTAGGTAAAATATGCACCAATTGGTGTAGTGAAAAAGCAATAAATTTACTTTATAGCCATAAGAATTTGAATTGTAATTATCACTAAACTTTTAAACAACAACTATGTCTCATAATATAAGATCTATTATTTATTCTTTTCTCAGTGATTTTTTTTGAAGAATATATTCAGGCCTTTGTGTATAATGCGATTATGTGGCTGTAAAAATAGCCGCATAAATTTACCATTTTTTTAAAGATGCTGACAAAATTTCCATTTACAGCAGAATATTTTGAAAAATGGCCAGTTTGCTGCCATCTTCATGTTTGATCATTTCCCTGCAATTCTCAGTGTGTGTGTATTGTTCCATGTTCTGTCCACAAGGGAGAATTCAGGGAGTTTATTGCTCCTGGCCTTGCACTTCTGTTACTGCTTATAAAATGAAAAGAACGTTAGGAAGATCCTTCTAAAGTTCAAAACAACGTCTCTGAACCTGTATGACAAAAAAAACAAGCTTTGATTTCAAGCACAGTACTTTTAGCCCCCACTATTAATAAGGGAATAAACAGGTAGATACAGAGAATACCTGGCTGCTAAATTCCACAAAAAAACACCTTTGATTACCTCTGTTGAGCTGTAAGGCAACCTCTGTAATAGTTACTGAAGGAAGTCTAGCTCAACTGCTTTAAGCATCCACAGATCAGAACAATACTTCAAAGTTAGAGTTCATCTGGTGTGGCCCTAGTTAAAGAGATGCTGAATCTGAGATTTCCTTTTTGATCATCAGAACTCAAACTGAAGCTTACCCAAATTTAAAACAGGAGACCCAGTCCTTATAAAAATAATTTTGGAAAAATAATGGATGACAGCAACTGGATGTAGCTTCACCCAAAAATCCCAAAGCAGATTGATGTACTCGGAGGGAAGAAACAGCCAACTCTTCAGCTGATTCCAAATCCAATTGAATTCCTATTTCATCCTAACAGTAATGGTACTCGCCCCACAGCTTTAGTGATTAGAAATAACTCTCTTGAGAACAATCTAACACTATTCAGTGGTAGAGTACACCTCTTGGGATTCCTTTAGAGACCTTTTCCATTCCATTTATCCATAACACCTTGTCCGGTTCTGGAAGAACACTTCATCTGGTTCTCTGGGATCCACAAAAACCTCCATTTGATTCCAGATTTCATCAGTCAGGTTCATTTTCCTTTATTTGGCATACAGCAAAGTTATGCTGAGTTTATCAGACTGAAGCATAGGGGGTGGATATAAGATATACCACACATCAAAAGTTACACAAAAAACCTTTTCCTTTATATACATTTACACATCACATTATATTTACTATGCATTCCATCACACATTTTTGGACTGGCTTGTTTACTGTGCAGGAGCCAATCGCTGTGCAACATGCTCTGTCCATGCATAGTCCACGCTCAACCTCCTCTTTACCTTACCTCTTCCTAACTTATCTTGTCCATTGTTAGAAAATGGTTCTCTAGGTGTTCTCCCTCTTAACTGTCTCAGACATTCTGTCTTTTTCACTTACTGACCTATTTACTTACCTTATTTAGAATAAATGTTCTCTTTTCACAACATCCTCTGGCAAAGAGTTCCACAGGTTGACTGTGTGCTGTGTGAAGAAATACTTTCTTTTGTTTCTTTTAAACCTGCTACCTATTAATTTCATTTGGTGTCCCCTAGTCCTTGTGTTATGAGAAGCAGCAAATAACACTTCTTTATTTATTTTCTCTACATCAGTCATGATTTTATAGACCTCAGTCATATCCCCCTTTAGTTGTCTTTAGTTTTCCAAGCTGAAAAGTCCCTGTCTTATTAATCTCTCCTCATATGGCAGCCATTTCATACCCCTAATCATTTTTGTTCCCCTTTTCTGAACCTTTTCCAATTCCAATATATCTTTTTTGAGATGGGGCAATCACATTTGCACGCACTATTCAAGATGTGGGCATACAATGGATTTATAGATGCAATATGATATTTTCTGTCTTATTTTCTATTCCTTTCTTAATGATGCCCAACATTCTGTTCGCTTTTTTGACTGCCGTTGCACATCAAGTGGATGTTTTCAGAGAACTGTCCACAGACAATAACTC
The DNA here is from genome assembly GCF_003597395.2 of Chelonoidis abingdonii. Taxonomy (NCBI): domain Eukaryota; kingdom Metazoa; phylum Chordata; order Testudines; family Testudinidae; genus Chelonoidis; species Chelonoidis abingdonii. Next base: position 68,331,710 of record NC_133774.1, on the reverse strand, counting down.
CAAGATCTCTTTCTTGAGTGATAACAGTTAGTTTAGACCCCATCATTTTATATGTATAGTTGGGATTGTTTTCCAATGTTTTACTTTGCATTTATCAACACTGAATTTTATCTGCCATTTTGTTGCCCAGTCATCTTGTTTTGAAAGATCCTTTTGTAGCTCTTCGCAGTCTGCTTGGGAATTAACTATCTTGAGTTAAGATCTGCAAATTTTGCCACCTCACTGTTTACCCCTTTTTCCAGATCATTTATGAATAAGTTGAATAGGTCCCATTACAGACCCCTGGGGACACCACTATTTATCTCTCTCCATTCTGAAAATGGACGATTTATTCCTACCCTTTGTTTACCATCTTTTAACCAGTTACTGATCTATGAGAGGACCTTCCCTCTTATCCCATGACAGCTTACTTTGCTTAAGTGCCTTTGGGAAGAGACCTTGTCAAAGGCTTTCTGAAGGCTTTCTCTTCTCCTTTTCCCTTTCAACCTCTCTTCCTTATCCAACGGCCTTTTCTACTTCAACCCAAGTTCCCCACTCCAAGAATCACCCTTAAAACTATATTTTTGTGCTCCAGATTTTTAAATAAATGTGGAGGGAGGATGACTCTTTTTGTGTAACCTATAGCCAAAGTGGATATGGAGTAGAAAATGAGGGAATAGTGTCTAAGTTATTTCATAGTCATGGCTTTTACATGGGCCACAAGTTTGGGATGAATTATTACAATCACAGAACCATTCTTACAGACATAATAATTCCCTTGGATGTGTGTTGGAAATTATGCCCTTAGTTACAGTGTGGGAGAGCTTAGCTTCAAAGCTGACTTTGTGTCTTTATTCCTTCCTGTGAGTTTGTTTTCCAGCATTTTCATGACTTCGCTGTTCTCTTATAAATATTTCACTAACACAGATAAAACCTGTTTTTCAAGCTTTTTGTGAGAAACATAAAACAAACAATAGAAGCAGACACACATCCCTACTGTAAATAGATAAAATATTATAGGCAGTACAAGGAAACTCTGTGAGCCAGTTTTGCTACTTATTTTATTATACTGTGTAGTAATGCTAGGCCATACAGGTAAAAGTATTCTGAGAGTTTAGAGAACATTAACAGTGAGGGTGGGATCCCCGGAGGCGCTTAGGTATCTAAGTTCAACTTTAAACACTGCTGCAACCCAAAAAACTCCCACTCAGCTGCCACCTAACATTGTAGGAGCCTAATCTCACTTGGCACCTCAGTTTTTTTCCTCCCAGCATGCACACTGCAGCCTCACTCTAAGGACCTGGGCACCTAGCTCCTCCCTGAGCATGTACACTGCCTCAGGATAGGCCTCCAGACACCTATCTCCCGCCTCAGCCCCAGAGCGATTCACGATCCAGGAAAGATAAGCATTTGTCCACCAAAACCATGTGCAGGGCCCAATCTGGTACATGCATCCAGAGGCTGCCTACAAGATTGGGCCCGTCAGGCAAGTTCACATAAAACAGTCAGGGATGAGGAAGAGGAGAACGCCCTCTCTTATCATCTTTAGCCTCAAGGATAGGGTATTCATCAAGGATGTGGGAGACTCCCAGGTCTAGTCCCCTCCTCAGGGGGAAAAAGGGAGCATCCACTTCCCAGGTGAGTGCCCTACCATTAGAGTATAATCATTTTAATGTTTCCTTTGGCTCAATTAATATGTGTTTTCTATTGTTTAAAGTGGAGTTACTTCAGTAGCTGAGATTCTGTGACCCCACATCAGACTATCTGGTAGCTTAGTGGTTAGGACACTTACCTGAGAGATGGAGATCCCTTCTCCCCCTTATGAGGGAGGGTCTGAATTCAGGGTCTCCTACATCCTGAGTGGGTACCCAATCCACAAGGATAAAGATTATAAGGGATCTCCTTTGCTGCTGCAATTAAGGTGGCTTAATGTCTATCTTCAGCAGGCACCAATCTCTGGCTAGGGCTGTGACACTCACTCTTGCAATGCAAAGAAAGAAAGAAAAAGAAAAGCTAAAGATATCTTCAATTTCTGATGATTGTAATCTATCTGCTAGGAAATTACAAGCAGAGCATGCAATAGTATCAGCCACTGATACTGAGATCTGGCAAACTTTTAACAGTGATGGACTATTTAAGACATTGATTTTAGCTTGCCTTTCTGGTCAGAGTCACATCAGTGTTGCCAAAGGGGTGCCTTGGATGGCAAAGCCATACATATTTTAGACAAGAGAAAGATAGGAAAAAGAAAAAATAAACTTGGGAAAGAAATTACACACTGCGGGGGTGGGCTGGGGGAGAACAACAGGAATCTCAGGTTCACATCTTACACGTTGCTCAGAATTTAGCCAAAGCTGAGGTCGGGGGAAAGGCTGATCATCCATTTGTCTCTCTCTGGCTCAGTCTACTCAGGATATGTTTCACAATCAGAATATTGAAAGCCCAGTGTTGTCATGGTGGATCCTGCGTCCCAGGAGAGAGTGGGGGCAGTAGCAGCCATGATGGTGAAGCTTTCTCTTGCTAGTCCATCCATCCTGATTGTTTATCTAGGGATAACTGCAAGAATAATATTCAAAAAGGAGTGGCAACCTCATCCCATTAAAATTAATCACTGAAAACAGATTTCAGTGTTTTATCCACTATTAACGTTTTCTCCCATTTCTAGAATTGTTTGGCTCATTATTATGTCAACCCATGACACTTCCAGAAGCCTTGGAGACCCTTTATCACAGCTCTCTTAAAAGAAACCATCCAGTTTGTACCAATTTATCTTGGCCAATTTAGAACATAGACCTTTGTACAACACTCACGTATGGTGGCATGGCATCAAGCTGCAGAAGAACAAACAATGGATAGGGTGAAGAGCACGTCAATCTACAACAATAACCCCCAACAACAGTCAGAGCAAAAAGCGGTGTAAAAAGCCTCAACAACCAAGAAGTGGTACAGGGAAGTGAGGGAGACTAGCATTGCTCATAGCCTCATTAGATAGTTTTAGGAAACCAAAGTCAGAATCAACATTTCTCACAAGTTAATCTTCCATTATCATCATACTGTCCTAAGCAACAGTTGAAGTACAGAGAACATTACTGTTGCCTATAGTTTGAAATTGTGCTAATGGTTGCTTTAAAAAATGGCTTCCCCTTGCCTCCCTCATTAGTGGTAGGTAAAGTATTTAATATACAAACAAACAGACAAATTTGTTCAAAAGTGTCTGTTATTGTCATTACTCAATCAGTGCATTTTTTGCACTAACAATGGCTTTTTAAGGGAGTTGAAATGACATTTTGTGTTTAAATAATTATTTGTCTTTCAGTGATTGAGATTTGCAGACTTGGAGGCTGTGGATTGGTCAGTTTGATGGAAACATATTTGAATTTGCATGAGGAATAGTGAGCATAGACAAAGCACTCACATTTTTAGTCCCTTAGTGGATTTACAAAGATGTGTTTTACAGCAACCTTTTTTTAACAAATACTGGTGTTCTGAGACTTTTTCTGGAAGGAACACACTTTAGCATAGTGAGGACAAGAAATGCATAGTGATGGATAGTAATGCATAGTGAGGATAGTAATGCATAGTGAGGACAAGAAATGCTAGCACAGCATGAGAAGTCATTCTTCTACATTCAGCTTAAAATATGCTAATAATTTCAAATGTTATTCTACTATTAGTGCATCTATGGAAATACATTTTACATTTATATGGGGTAATTAGAAGATGTTTATAACTAAATTCAGATATTTTTTATTATTTCTTAAAGTCTAACAATCTGAATTTGGTGTCTTAATTCCACATTTTTAATTGAACAAAAATGTAATATTAAGAACCGTAGAGCAATTATTTTGCTTCAGTGTATCACTTTGCACACATAAACAGAAATAACTTTAGATGAAATATATGAACCAGTTAACTATATTGTTTAATTATAAACAGAGTGAGTACACTCTTTTAATATACAATATAGTGTGTATTTTTATCATCTTCATAGACTAATGAAGTAGGGACTTCTGGAATCTGCAAGAGTGCTCAAAATATAAAAGTATCAGAGGGGTAGCTGTGTTAGGGTACGTCTACACTGCATGATTATTTCGAATTAGCTTAAACCGATATTACAAAACAGATCTAATAAAATCGGTTTAGCGCGTCCACAGTGGGATCACGAAATCGATTGTTTGCATCCATGGTCCAAAGCTACCATC
>NC_133774.1:68236114-68326828 GCF_003597395.2 Chelonoidis abingdonii | reverse complement strand
GCACTCCGCATCCGAGTTCGGATTGCGGACCAGAGCGGTCAGTGGTGCACTGTGGGATACCTCTAGGAGGCCAATAATGTCGATTTCCGTCCACACGAACCCTAATCCGAGTTATCACTTTCGAATTTAGCGCTACTCCTCTCATCTGGGAGGAGTTCCGAAATCGATTTAAGGAGCCGTTTAACTCGATATTAATGACGACGTCGTGTGAACGGGTACAGCGTTAAATCGGTATATTGGCCATTAGACCGATTTAAAGTCGCAATGTAGACCTGGCCTTAGTCTAGATCTGTAAAAGCAGCAAAGAATCCTGTGGCGTTGAAGCTCATGCTCCAAAATGTCTGTTAGTCTATAAAGTGCCACAGGATTCTTTGCTGCTTTTATAAAATACAAAAGTTGCAGGGGTTCAATAGGTATAAATACGTCATTTATTTATAACTGTATGAGCTATTATATGACACTGAATAGCCAGAGAAGAGTGCAGTGGTCTAGCAATGACACCTCTGGTAGCTATGCTTATTTATGAGGAGGAGAAGGACTCCTTATTTTACCATGGAAGCAACAGAAGCTAATTGTGAATTTGTTATCTGGCTTCTAGGCATAAGCAGTTTTTCTGATACCATTATATTCTTTTGTTCTCTATGTTCTTGCACTGTCCATTTCACCATAGTATCTTACCCCTTCTAATTGTGCAGTAGGTGCTATAACTAACATCTGTCACGTGTTGCTCATGTTTTCTGTCATCCTCTTATTGTGTGCACAATGAAACGTGGGTAGGGTTTTACAATTGATGCTTTCTGGAAAGAAAGTAGGAAAGAAGAAAATTAGAAACAAAAACTGTTGTGAAATGTAGAGCTGCCTTCACTAAACAGTGTGTCTCGTTATTGTTATGTGGAAGTCTATTCAAAACAATGGAAATTGGCCATATGTCTGAGCAAAGCCATGGAATCCAGATCTTAATTTATTTTTTTATGTGGGTTCTGACATCAGGGAATATTCATCAGGGAATATTAAAGTTAGCACTTAGGCTTTCTGATAATATAGGCAGATAGTATAACTGAGCAATATACACTGATATAAGGTTCATTTTTTTCTTGTGGTATCATAGGCTGTAGTTTTATTTAATAAGAATGGCTTCCTTTGCTGTTCACCTTTTTCAATACAGTATTTGACTCGGTGATTCTTATCATGTACTGAAGGAACACCACCCAACAGGGGTCACATTTACATTCTCTTCTGAAAAAGAACTTTTAGTTGTATGTATTGAACCTGCTGTGAAACATGTGAAGAGACATTAGCCACCTACATGTGTTAGGAATATAAGAAAGACTCTATTGTTGTACAAACTGGCAAAATAATTGAAATTTAATGAGGTGGTTCTCTAAGCAGAAATGACCTCTTGTTGCAGTGTCACTGATTTTCATTCTCCATCAGGTGGCTCAAAAAATGAATGAGGAAGAGCACAAAGAGCAACCCAATCCCACTGAGCAGCATTTTTTACTGAGTGTTGATTACCTCTAGGTGTGGGTTACTTTATTTTTTCACTTTAAATATTCAAAGCAGCTTTTGTTCAGTTGACATGGAATTTCTGAGTTTCTAGCAAATCAGAGACGGAAAACACTATTGTGGTGTAGCCAAAAGTTCCTTTCCACAGAAACAGAGACAAGTTAAAACAAGTTCATTTAGAGAGAGTGAGAGAGAGACATATAGTAGACTCCAGTTCTTGTACAAGTTGAATTTATCGTTACCTTAGATTGATGGCAAACCCTGATTTTTGGCTAAACAGTACATTATTCTGGCAAAACTGATATTAAGATAAAGTTTTGAAAGTGAAGTGTGCCACTTTTAGCTTGTTTTTTTTTCATTCTGGTTAATGGCATTTATGCTTAAATCTACATACGGACAAGATTCTACACTCTGAAAAATTGCTTCTTTGAGTCCAGTTTGCATTAAAAAAATGGATAAGGTAGAAACAGTGCTTGTCAATTCTATTACTGGTTCTTTAAAAATTTGAGTAGGTAAAGAGTGCATTAAAGTTAGCATAACTTTAGATTTACTATACTTTGTAATGCATTTTAGATTAGGAAACTATAATTAATTATGCATTTTATATGCAACAGACAATTATAAAATGGGCCAAAAATTGCAAATATATTTGAATTTTCACCTAGTTTTAACAATTTTACAAAAACTAATTTTTTTTGCTGAAATTTCACTATTCAACATTATTTTTTCTAAAAGTTTTATTAGCAAAATTTAATATTGCCATTAAAATGGGACAGGTGTTTTTTTTTCTACTAGTGGGAAGTATAAGCTGATGTAAGTGATAAAGAGGTTGAATATTAGACTTTAACTGTGCAACAAGAGTGCTTTATACAAAACATAATGTCTTCTGTCATATAATATCTGAAACAAACAAAAGGCAACTTTTAGTGCAGATTCTACTGTTAAATACATATATGGCTCCCATTTAAGCATCTAAGGACAGAATGTGGTCTTTGGGAAAAGGGGGTTACTCATAGACATTGGAAGTGGTAAGTACAGAAGAGCTGTCTAGTATCTTGCTATTATTTATTACAAAAGGGGAAGGGAAGGAATGAAACATAGCTTTGGGAAGAGTCAGTGGAATGTGTAGTCTTGTGCCTCTCATAATGCTCATCACACTCACCTGGATGTGTAACTGATGAGTCTGGGAGCAGTAGGGACCTGTGTGTCACCCCACTGACTCTTCCTACTGTAAATGGGATAGAAAAGAAGCGGAGAACTCAGGCTCCCGCTGATTCTCTCTTCCCTTCCCTCCTAGGGGTGGAGTAGGGCAGGCTATCTCTAACAGTGTCTGGGCTCTCAGCCTGTTCTGCCCACTCTTGCTGCCAATGGACCACTGAGGCCACCTGCAAGAGCGTGGGGAGGAAGGAGCTATTTGTTTCTGCTCACTGCTGGCTGGTAGCCATTTTTTCATCTTTTATCACACTCACTTGAGAGCTCTGTGAATGATGCCATTGATCTTGCCCTCTGTTCTGTACACTCCTCCTCCTGTAATTCCACAATCACCATGATAAAGTCAAATAGAAAAGGACAAAAGTGATGCTAAGTTGGCCTTCAGGTTGCTGCCTGTGCACCCTCCAAACTTCAGCCTTCTGGGGTTTAAATTTCAGGGGCAATTTGAATGTCAAAGCTATGCCAGTGGGATGTCTCATCGCTTGTGAGCCATTTGAAAAGATCAGTTCAATGTCAGAATGGGCAGTGGTCGAGGAATCTGAACTTCACCAGGCTGCTCTCCAGCTTGAGGATTTTCTTTTTGTAAAGTGATCAGGGACAGACAAACATCTATATCTGTGGAGAACAACTTTGACCAGAAAACTGGGAGTCCAATTAATGGGAAGGGGGCGTGGATAACTGAAAGCCATTATGCCCAATTGGTGTTCTTGAGGGTTGAATTAGATACTGTGAAGGGTGTTCCTTGTCTCCCCTCTGAACAATTAGCAAAACTTTGAGAATTTTTGTCCATCATAATGAAGGCCAAGAAAGTGTGTCTGATGCAGCTGCAGGCCATCATCGGCCATTTAAATTTTGTTTTCAGTGTGCTGGCTCCAGGACATATCTTTAGTGCACAATTAGCAGCCTCCATAACAGACATCACTAGGCCTAACCACGATATTAGGGTGCCCAGGAAACTGACAGAGAACATAAAGGTCTAGGACAGGCTCTTTCATAATGTAATGGAGTATCTCTTTGGTATAAGAAGTGGCTGCTAGATGCTGATGTGCAGGCCCAAACAGCTGCTGCAGGTGACTTAGGCATTGGCTTATATTTCCAAGGAGACTGGTTTGCTCAGAGGTGGCCAGAGGAATAGCATATTCAGGACATCATCAAAGACATCGCATTTCTGGAATTTTTCCCTATCCTAATGGCCATCATTATTTGGTGTAATAGATTAGGGGATAAGAAGATCATCTTCTGGGGTGATAACATAGCAATGGTACAGGTTATTAATGGGCAGTCCACGAAGTCCCAGACAATGAAGCATTTGGTACAATGAATACACACTTCACTGCCTGGCATGTCACTGGGATTTATAATGGCAATGTCAACTCTCTGTCTCTATTTCAGGTCAATTGAATTTGGCAATTAGAAACAGACGCCAAAAAAGACCCAACAGCAGTGCCTCAAGCCATGTGGACCCCTGATTATTGACCAGTGTCAGACTAAAGGAAAACTCCATTGCCCCATGGACATTCCGAACATACACAATAGGATTTACAGAGTTCATGGATTTTAAGGGTGTGCCATGGCCTGCCCTATATAGGTCTATCCCAGAATCTCATGTAGCTCAGTTTCAGGTAGTTAGTGTGCCATGGTCTGATATAATTTACAATTGCAGGACAATTAGCAAGCATTTCCTCCTGCGCAAATGCACTGGATTTGTAATGTGCATGTCACTAGAAGATTGGCCACATTCAAAGAGTTTTCCAGAGAACTGGTCGCTATTCAGATCTTAAGTCATTTAAGATCATATCCTCTAAGTATATAGGCACATATCTGCCTATTTAGGTGGTGCCTAAATCCACCATTTAGATTCCACTAACATTTTAAAAACTACTTCTCTGCTACTGCCTAGCCTGATAGGCACCTAAGTTCCTTGGTTGACTAAGTTTTTGCCAGTTGGCAATCCCAAACCCCTAAACCCTAACCTTGCTTTAAATTACCTTTTCCAGACTGGCTGTCTGCTGACTGAAATAGATGACCTAGATTATGTGGCTTCCCTCAGAAACCCCTAGCCTCCAAGCAGGACTAGTAAATCCATTACAGTAAAAGTGTTAGCTTGTGATTTTAACCAGTTTCCAATACACCACAAATAGGACTTGAAGACCACATGGGAAACCATTTAGAAAACCCTGATTCAAAAGGAAACCAAGGAAAACATGAGTAGGGAAGAAACAAATCCCATCTTAATCCCACTAAAAGGCCTAGAAAGATCAAACAATTATAGAAGTACTCACCCTCCTCAGTGTTATCTGATGAGATCCACCATTGCTTTATTTCAAATGCTGGAGAACATCTAAAGTGTATTTTCTTTACAGTGAACAGATGTTTCCACAGTTATAACATCCATATTTTTAAAAATCTAAGCTTGATGGCAAAAAAAACCCTGTATCAAATGTATTATAGTAATAATATTATTGATTCAAAGGAAGATTTTTACCAGTGTTTCCTAATAACCAGATAATTACATATAAGTAGTAATTTCCCATTACTGGCATTACATTTCCAGCATTTGTCCATATTAATAATTTTTTTCTTCAACATCATGCAAAAGAAAAAGAAAATTCATTGATAATCTCAGTCTCACATTAGGGTATTTTTTATTACTTTCCTACTAATCTCTTTCCATAAGCCATTGCCAATATTTATTTTTCATTCTTTATTCCAGCCTTCGTTGCCACTGTGTTTAACATTTATGTGGTCTCTTACACAGACATAAAAGTTGAACACAAAGTTTTTTCTGGACACACATTTTAATTTTTTTAAAGTAATGTCACTGAGGTATTAAGGAAAGCCATAGAAGGGCCTCTCATGTTGGTTATCTAAAGTTTAATACGCCTCAGTCTTTCAGAGATCAAAATGTTCCTGAAACTTGCTAAGAAAAATAAATGTTCTATTTTTATATAAAGCCGTAATTTCTCTAAAGGATTTTAGATACCATTCAAGGTTCCTTATTGGTTTCTCTTTAAACATTACAGGCCAGATGTAATAATAATTGAAAGCAATAATCAGCATTAGGGGCAGTGGAGAGCTGCACTTCTCCGAGGGAAGATCTGGGAGATTGTTGCTGAGGGAGGCACAATTCCTCCTGGAACTCCAGGAAATACAGTGGAAATGTACATTGCCTAAGAAAAACAGTGCTCATTTGTCTGCTACTAACCTGCAGAGAAGGAACAGAGTCATGTTTCTGCCTCCTTTGGGGTGACTAATTACTGGGGGTGCTAGGAAGAAGAAGTGAAGGAAAGTCTCTTTGTAGCCTCTCTTTCACTTTTGTGGACTCATGCAAAGGCCAATCCTAATCTAGCATAGGTGCAAGCACAGGACAAAATAAATATATAAATAATGGAAAGGATCAGAATAGAGATTTTTTTTTCCAACATAAAAAAGACAAAGTTGGGAGACAGGCAGGATAACCAGTCAGGTAAATTTTGGCCCCCAAAATATATTTTATCTAAATACTTTGGGGTGGGGAGAGAATCAATGAATCTTCAGCCATTTCTGGAACACTGTTGCTTTCCTGGTTGTCTGAGTATAACAGTCTGACCAACTGTGTCTTTTAAAGCTCTTTAGAAAGCTTTAGAGATTTCCTTTCTCTGCACAACTCTTCTCACTCATCCTTCCTGGGCTGCTCAGCTCATTTTACCTGTCTGTCTTTTCCTACTCCTTTTCCCAAAAAGAACACAGGACATTTTTTTTTTATTTTGTGTTCTCTTTCCACAATACTTGTGTCATAAATGGATAGGTAGGTAAGGGTTAAGTTTCTTTTACCTGAAAAGGGTAACCGAACACCTGACCAGAGGACCAATCAGAGAACTGGATTGTTTAAAGTCAGGGGCGGGAATTTGTATACCCGGTGTCTTTGTTGTTTTCTTAGCTATGAGGAAACAAGTCTTCTTCTAATTCTCTCCTAATACTTCTTCTAAACATCTGTAAGTACCCAAGGAAACCGCAAAGTAATTCAAGCTATGATGGTCTTTGGGTGTATTTACCTGTATGTTAATTTGTTGTGCTGTTTAATTGGGCTATCTTTTAAATCAGACTGTTTCTTTATATTTTCTTATAAGCAAGAGCCTGTATTGAGTTTTCTTAATGCAAGATGATTGTTTTATATTTTCTTTCTTTTTTTTTTTCTATAAAGTTTTCTTGTTAAACCTTGTGAAAGTTCTTTTCCTAGGGAGGCAAAGGGAAAAGCCAGGCTGTGGGCTATTTTCCTATTTGGGTCCAGGGAAAGAGCAGACTACGGGGAAAGAGACGAAGAATTCTCTCTGTTCTCTGGTGGTTACAGTTTTTCCCTCGTTCCTGGAGCAAGGGGGGTGGCAGAGCCCAGCTGTGGTATTTTGCATCTCCATTGTCCTGAGGGAAGCAGAAAAGCTGGTTTCTTGGGTCACACAGGTTAGCCGCGAGGCAAGCCTGAGAAGGAGGGGGAAGGGTTATTTCCCCTGCTTTTAGCATCCAAGGGATTGGGAATCTGGGTGTCCCACCAAGGGAGGGGGACACCAGAGAGAGGAAAGGGGGAGGTCAGGCCCCCTAAAGTAAATTACCTACCTGACCTGGTGGCAGCCCAAATACCCAAGCTGGTAGTGAGCTTGGGGGAGTTTCAGGTAAGCCCCCAGACTTTTGGACGCAAAAGTCCAGGTTTGGGACAGGACCAGATTGTGGACACTAAAGTTCAGGTCTGGGACTGGGAGGCTAGATTACCACAACTTGTTTTTGTTATTGTTTTTCCTTATTGGAAATTCACCACAGTCATCATCTCACACATGCTGGGAAAAGGCGGGAGGAAGGGACAGAGAATGCTTTGGTGAAAGGGAGCATTAATTGGGGAGAAGTAACAGCCTGAGGACACAGAGTCATAGAAATGTATGGCTGGAAGGGAACTCAAGAGGTCATCTATTCCAATCCCACACACTGATGCAAGACCAAGTAAATCTAGACCATCCGTGATAGGTGTTTGTCTAGCCTATTCTTGAAAACCTCTGATGATGGAGATTCCACAACTTCTATGGGTAACCTATTTCAGTACTTAACTATCCTTATGGTTAGACACTTTTTCCTAATATCTAATCTAAATCTCCCTTGCTTCAGATTAAGTCAATTACTTCTTGTCCTACCTTCAGTGGACATGGAGAACAACCAATCACATTCTCTTTATAATAGCCCTTAATATATTTGAAGACTGTTATCAAGTCCATGCTCACTCTCCTTTTCTCAAGACTAAACATGTCCAGGTTTTTTTAGTCTTTCCTCATAGCTCAGGTTTTGTGAACCTTTTCATCATTTTTGTAACTCTCCTCTGGACTCCTATTTTTCTGCATCTTTGTTAAAGTGTGGCACTCAGAACTGGACATGATACCCTAGATAGCTCTCACCAGATCTGAGTAGAGCGGGACAATTACCTGTGTGTTTTATATACAGCACTCCTGTTAAAACACATCAGAATGATATTAGCTTTCTCCATAATTGCATCACACTTTTGGCTCACATTTAATTTGTCATTCACTATATCTCCCAGAATATTTTCTGCAGTACTACCACCTAACCAATTATTCCTCATTTTTATTTGCACATTTGATTTTTTTCCTTCTTAAGTGAAGTACTTTCCACTTGTCTTTATTGAACTCCATTTGGTTGATTTCAGACCAATTCTTCAATTTGTCAGAATCATTTTGAAGTATAAGCCTGTCCTCCAAAGGGTTTGGAACCCCTTCCAGCTTGGTGTCATCCACAAATTCTATAAGCACTCCACTCTATTACCCAAATCATTAATAACAATATTGAATGGTACCAGACAAGGATAGACCCCTGAGGGACACCATTAGAAATGTCCTCTGTCTGAAAAGTGAACCATTTATAACTCTTTTATCATAATTTCAACCAGTTTGTGCATCACTTATAATATTTTCATCTAGACTACATTTCCCTAGTCTGCTTATGACAATGGCATGTGGGACTGTGTCAAAAGCCTTACTAAAATAAAATATAAATGATGTCTACTGCTTCTGCCAACTTCCTCTTATTGCCTTTTATGTCCCTTGCTAGTTGTAACTCATTTTGTATTTTGGCCTTTCTTATTTTGTGTTGGGGAAAGAGAAGTTTCCTTTACATTATTATCTCCCTATGCACAGGACAGGCAGATTTGTGGGGCATCACCAGGATAGAAAAAAGCAGGATGGACATTTATCCTCACACCCCAGTGGCTGCGCTTATGCAATCCATCCTTATACTTGGCTTAAACCATATAGGAAAAACTAGTAACATAACCCACGCTTCAGTAGGCATCAGTTCATTTTTATAAATATTATGTAGCATAATAAAGTCTTTTGAGGAAGATAATGTACAAAATTCTTTTAAACAGTAAGATTCTCTCATTACTATTATAAAGTGAGACACTTGGTAGAAACTGTTTTTCATTGAAAATATTGGAAAATGTAGCGTATGTATGCTCATGTCATTTTTTAACTTGATTCTTGCCCTTTTTCTATTCCACACAAGCCTAGCAACAACTTACTGTTTTTGTCTATGTGTAGGACATGTTTAACCAAAAGATCTCCTCTCTTCCCATGCAACACTGCTGCTGTTACAAGTAGTCTGTTGGAGTTTGGATTGTATTAACCTTTCAGACATACTGCAAAGGCCTCCGCCACCCCCCCCCCCCGACTTTTAGGGATAAAGTGGATTGATGACCTGATGTTGCAGATATGAGATTTTATATGATTATTTTGGTAGACTTTTGGTAACAGTGTAATGGCAGATTAATAATTCATGTAAGATTTCAACTATCTGTGCTGAATATTCACTTCCTAGGAAAGCTGGCCCAGTGGTGAGGGTGCTAGGTTGAGAGTTAGGACACCCAGGTTCCACTCTCTGTTCTTCAACAAGCTACGTGTGTGACCTTAGCCAAGTCACTTAGGGACATACTTTCAAAGTAATTATGCACCTAAAGAATCATATAGGCATAAGGCCTATCTTAGGCTTTCTTGAAAATGTCACTAGGCACCTAACTCCAATTGAGAAAAGGGATTTTTAAGGCTATGGCCCTTAGTCTTGCTAAGTCTCAGTTCTCCACCTTTAAGATGGGGTAATAGCACTTCCCTGCCTTCCAGGGGTGTAAGGGTAAATACATTAAAGGTAGTGAGCTGTTCAGATACTACAGGAGAGGACTGTGGCTGGGGGCAAGCAGTTCCCAGGCTGGTTGGGGAAGCAGGCACAGCTGAGGCCATGCCCCAAACAGACCTCAGCTAGCCCTTATAAAAGGGCTGTGAGCCAGAGGCTAAGAGAGAGTCTCCTCTAGCTGTGGAGGGAGAATGGGCCTGGCTGCTGGGGAGCATACCAGGGTACCTGAGGTGGAGCAGGGCTGGAGAAAGATGAGAGAAGCTGGGGAGCTCCTGCCTGGCAACTCCCCAGGGTGTCGGCCTTGTGTAAGGCCAAATAGGTACTAGGCTTGCAGGGGGCAGCCCAAAGGTAGACGGAGGCAGCAGGTCCAAACCTCTCTTGCCTCTGATGAATGGCTTGTACACTTTAGTCTTCCCCAGTGAATGGGGGCTAGATAGTGACTGGCAGTAGCCTTATACTGAGAAGAGGTGGGGATAGTGGATGGGGGTTCCTCTGGGTAGGGAGACCCAGAAACTGTGGGGGTACTGCTAGGGGGCAGCCCCCAAGAGAAAGGGGCACTGGGGTCTCTGAGGGACATGGGCCAGCAAAAGGTGAGACATCAGCTGACACAGGGTGCTCCAGAGGATAGAAAGCTAATTCCCTGGAGGACCATCAGGAGGTGCAGTGGTGGTGAGCCTCGCACCCTTACAGGAGCATATAACTATCACAGATTCTAATTCGTGTATGGTACCTCAAGTATATGTACATTAGGCATCAACAAAAAGGACATTAAACATATTTATTTTATTTGCTATTATTTATTTAACACATATTTGTAACGTCTGATGACATCAGACATTACACAAAAAAGCCAACCATGAAACTTGAGAGATTTGAATGCTTTCCTTTCTACCCCAAAAGGGCAAGAGAAGCAATATAGTGAGACTGAACTTTGGAGCTGCATAGAGACTGAATTAAACTTGTATATTGTAACAGGGAGGGCCGAACCCCATCAATCACCCATAGGGGCGGGCCACTGAGCAGAAGTCCCGCTCCTCAGAGGGTCAAGCGGCAACCCGGAAGGATAAAAGCCAGCCCTCAGCCCTCAGTTGGAGCCCAGCCGCCGTCAGGAGCAGACCTGCCAGCAGGTGCTTGTGATTGGGAAGCTGCTGAGGCCGGGGACCGGTGCCCGGACTGGCCAGAGCTTCCCCGCGCTCGCTATGATGAGGAGCTGCCAGCGCTTCCCTGCGCTCGCTACGACGAGGAGCTGCTAGAGCCTCCCCGTCCCTGCTACGGCCCCGAGGAAACCCCGGAGAAGGCCTGGCCGGACTTTCCGGAGGAGCTGCTGGACCTACCGCCCAGCCCTAGCTGCGAGGAACCTATGTTGTGGAACTTCCCAGAAGCTGACACCATGGACCAGGTAGGCACGGAGGGGGATAGTGGAAGTAGCCCGAGGGTAACCGACCCTAGTCAGGCTGCAGATTTTCCAATACCCATGGCAGTGTGTTGCGGTCAGGATCCCCACTGACCACCTGCAGTGGTGACCACCGCTACCAGGGCCCCGGGCTGGGACGCAGTGGAGTGGGTAGGCCTGCGTTCCCCCTGCCACTCGTACCTGGATGGCAGAATCCCCCTTTCCCTGGCCTAAGGAAGCCATTTAGTCTACTAAATTATTGACTGCTCAGTCCTGAGCCACGAGAGTCTGAGCTGTTGTCAGTGTGTGTTTGGTGCCCCACCCGAACCAAGGGCTGGGCCCCCTTTGACTCTGCCACTGCTCGGTCCTGTCCCAAAGGGCCCAAGCGACCTGAACTCTTGACAGCCCGACCCTGAACCAAGAGGGCTGGAACTGAGATAACTGTGTGTGTTTGGTGCCCCGCCCGAACCAAGGGCTGGGCCCCCTTTGACTGTGCCGTTGCTCGGTCCTATCCACAGGGACCGAGCTACCTGGACAGTGGACTGCAGTTCCGAGGATTGAGGCCCTCAGACGACAGGTTGAGGCCGGTGTGGCTCCCCTCCTCACCAGGGAGGGTCGAGCCCCGGCGACACCCTCGTTTACCATATATTAACAAGGCAAGCACTGAAATATTCTAACTTAGGTCCCAATCATGAGTGATGCTGACCACTTCCAGTGTAGTACTGAGCACCTAAAACTGACTTTGAAGTCATTCAGTCATAGTTCATGGAAGCTGAGGACAGTCAGCAGAGGTGCTCCTCTCTTCACAAGACGTATATCCTGTCCAGGTTGTATGCTACAGAGCTGCAGCTGGCTGCAAATTAAATGCC
Source organism: Chelonoidis abingdonii (assembly GCF_003597395.2). Lineage (NCBI taxonomy): Eukaryota > Metazoa > Chordata > Testudines > Testudinidae > Chelonoidis > Chelonoidis abingdonii. The sequence goes on along the minus strand of NC_133774.1, from coordinate 68,314,690 downwards.
AAATCGTCAGTAAAATCTCTGGCATAGGAAATTAATGCCTAGTTGGCATTCTGCCACCAGTTTATATATACGGAACCAAAAAAGGCAATCTTCACATGCCCAAGTTGTGATCAGTGCAGATGGGCATGGGGCTAAGGGCATGTGGTGCAGAGTTGACCTCTGAGTCCTCACACCAGCATCAGTTATAACCACTGGCCCAAAGGTGTCATTCTGACAGCCTAGTGCTGCTGTGTGAAAGAGTAGTGATGCCCTAGTTATGCTTTTCCCCCTCAGGCATATCCACAGTGCCAGTGACCATAAGGAGGATTGGTATTGTAGGAGATACTGTGACAGCTTTATGTCACCCAAACATTCTACCTATACTGGGGAATCTTCAACTCAGGGCATGGCTATACTTGCTGATGTAGAGTGCGGTGAGTTAAACCTGCCTTCGTAGAGTGCAGTAGGGAAAGTGCTGCTCCCCAAACTTCCCAAAGAACTACACCCTGTATTATTTAAACACAGACCATTTAATTTAAGTATTAAAACTAAATATTTTTTCTTATTATTTGTGTCAATTGTGTGGTCAATCAAATATATTGATAAAGTTAAAATATTTTTAATTATATTTGGTCACAATGAAACTCACAATTCTATCTCGGATCCTGAGACTGCCACAGTGAGATGGTATATGTTATTATATATCTTACACATAAATAATGTTTCATCTAGTTATACCACATATTTAGCATATTGATCCTTGACAGGCTCTTTCAGTAGTCACTGGGAATGTACTATACTATAATTTATTAACTAACGTTCCCGACTGGCTGCAATGGAATTTTCTATTTACTATTGAGTGGCATGGATTTAAACTGGAAGTCAACTTAGTAACTATATTGCAGAAAGTGACAGATATGGATGAGACAAAGGCAAATGTAGAGATATGCCAAAACTGGAAATCTTCCTAGAATCACTCTATGAATCTTAACATCTCCTCCTGACAGATCTAGTCTAGAGTTGTGTTACATTTCATGTTATGAATCATATGCTGCTTGCTCATCTGGGACAGATCCCTTGCCATGTCATTCACTGCATTTGAGATTTGCACATTCCCGCTAGTAATTTGAAATCCAAGTTATAGTAAGCTCTAGCATTGGGCACCAGACTGCCCCTTTAATCTAGAACTGGTCCTAGTGAAAAGACTTCAGTTACTTTCTTTTAGTTCAGTAATGTGGAGCTGGCTAAGTTTGTGAAGAACCTGTTTGGGTTATGACAAAAAATACCACTGCCCAGGAAGCAGCAATGAACAGCTTTGCCTGAATTCCCTGCAGTTTGCACACATTCACCATACTTTTCAGTGAGAGTGAAAGGTCCCTCTGGTGAGTTCCTGGGTTGCTGGCTTGAACACAGAATTGTCTCTTTTCAGACTCACATTCACACCATAATATCTTATGTGGGTCACGGGCCTGCATCTGCCAACATCTATGATATCCTATAATGTCAGCAGCAGAGTATTCCCCTCTGATAGTTCCTATCGGAAAATGAAATCGGGGCATAAGCATGGTCAGATCTTTTGTTTAAACTGGAACTTTTTGTATTTCCCTTCTTCAGCTATGGTGGGCCTCTCGGAACCCTGCCATGTATGTATGGTGTGGTTACTGCAGAGGTGGTACACAAGTAAAATGAACTTGAGTGTGTGATCAGACTGGGAGTAACTTGCCTAAGGGCCTGATCCTGAGAGGTGCTGAACAACCACTATTCCATGTGCACCAGACCTCTCAGTATCAACTCTTTAACAAGCATGAGATATATATTCTCCCCACAAACATGTCTTAAATTCTTAGTCACACTCCTAAAGATTCACCTACCTAGAACAGATGAAATTGTGGTCCCATGTATTGCACTATTTTTACCCAATCAACCTCATTAATAATCAGTCCTGCTTCCTTTGAAGTCAATGGCAAAACTCTCATTGACTTCAAAGGGGACAGGATCAGCCACTTAGTGTGCATCTGTGAGCCACAATATCTTTGGCATATATCACAGGATATTGCTACTTCTGTGGGTTGTTCAACAAAGGCCCTTGGTTACTGTCTTCGAATTCTCATGATTTCTGGCAAGTACTCAAATTTAACTCTTCTAAGGTGGCATCCTGCAGTCTTTCCAGGGGCAGAACTGGTCAAAGAATTGCACTTGAACTGACTACATCACTGGGTTCAGTAATATTGGCAAGCCTTTGTTAAAGGGCTGTCAGCCAGCTCAGTGGTTTGAGCACTGGCTTGCTAAACCTAGGGTTGTGAGCTCAGCCCTTCAGGGGCCCATTTGGGGATTGGTCCTGCTTTGAGCAGGGGTTTGAACTAGATGATCTCATGAGGTCCCTTCCAACCCTAATAATCTATGATTCTATGAAAAGCAGTACTTACAGAAGTGCATCAATCTGCATGTCAGACTGCCACAAGCATTCTTGGTACAATTAATAACACTACCAGCAGTTAGGTAAAGAACCATATTACTGACAAGCAACATCAGGGTTACAGTGAGCAAATTAAAGAAACATGAAACCAGTTCTTATCCAGATTTAGTACAAGTATAACAAGCAGGAAAAGCAATTTTTTTGTTTAAATATTTGGCTGATGTATGAAATAGAAAAACTATTCTGATTAAGTGTCAGATATGTTTGGTGCATAAAAGTTTTTAATATATTTTAAGTGTAAAGATTTATTAGATTACAGGCAAATGGAAACAAAAAGAGTGACCAATCTTTAGGCTCTTACATAATTGGAAATATATGTGCCATGAAGATCTTATCAGAAATATCAAAGTTTATTGAAGTAAAAAATAACAAAAGACATTAAAATCTCATCAGCAATATAGATGTTATTTACTGGCTAAATGTACAAAAACATAACGTCAAATTTGTTTAATATAAAACTCAATATTTTTCTCTCACAGACTAGGTGTTGTATCTGAGATCTGTTTTCTTTTGCCCTTACTAAAATAATAAAAGTAAAGGTAAAAGGTGCAATTCAGGCTGACGTGTTTATAGGCACATACCAGGAAATCCACGACCAGAGTGACAGCATAGACCATAAGTGTTTTCTTCTGATTCTCTCTTCTGAAACCATTAAAAGAAAACACTCTATGGGCCACTTGTGACAAGTGTATCAGAAACACAAACTAGATTTGTTGAGCAAGACCTAGGACTAGGGAGCAATGTCCCCTAACTTAGCAATGGTAATAATTAAGTTCTCCTGCCTATGTGGGTTATTTATGCACCTTCTAGGAATATTCAACACATTGTTTCTGAATGCAGAAATGGAGAGGCTTTTCCATAAAAATATGAGGCCTGATCAAAGCTCAATGAAAGAGTCTCCCTTTGACCCCAATGGGCTTTGGATCAGGTCCTTAGTGCATAATTACATTATTTGTTGAGAACATGCATTAATTTATATCCTGATTCTAGAGCCAGTCATGAGCCAGTTCAGCCTCTAGTGCAATTTAGGATTGTTTTAAATTGTACCTTGGAGTAAAAGTGGCCATTTCAGCAGCAGAGATTGCCTGAGCTCAGCACCACTCCTGCTAGGCTCCTCACCCCCCGTCATGCCTTGAAAATGCACCTTGTGTTGTGCTAGGAGTCTGGGGGGGAAGGTGGCATGGAGGTAGTATAGGCAGCATTACAGCTCTTTTGTGCCAGTGGAGCAGCACAAAGGGGTGGAAGGAGAACAAGGATACTGCACACCATACATAGGAAATTGTTCATTACAGATTGATTAATTAAAAATAAATGTATATACAAAATTAACCTATGATATATTAGAAATATGTTTGAATGAAGTACACTTGTTGCGCTCTTCTGTTTTGTTGTGCATAATTCAACCCTAGAATAAATAACTACAAAGTACAACATTGTGTGTCATTATCCTCCATCTCTAACGACACTTGAGTTTATATATCTCCCAAGCTTCTCCCTTCACATTGTAGTCTTCTTTGATCAATCATACAGGCAAAGAGATTGATTGGATATGTAAAATGGAGCTGGAAAATAGAACAGAGATACAAGAATGGAAAATGTATCGACTTGTGGTTGTGTGGCTAGACTAACAAAATATTTTAATTACCTGTTTTCCCCCCTCATGGAAGTGACTGTGGGCAAGCTTCGAAAATCCGGAGGCTATGGGGCTTGTGGTAAGATCTTTGCAACTCTGGATCTTGTTCATGCTACCCAATCAATCCCTTAGACTCCCTCTGTTCCATTTTTGTTTCTGATTGATCAGATTACATCAGACAGAAGAGTAGATTGTTGCATATAGGCTACATACACATATCTGCAAATATGCTCCAAAGGCATGTTTGATTGAATAAATAACCTCTTATGTCAACATTTTTATTATTACAGATTATTCTAATTTTATCTCTCACAAAGGATGAAATTTACCCAGGGTGAAATTGTTCTCTATGCAGAAGGCCAGCACAAAGCCAGCATACAACATAAATACAACTTAAACCCTATTTTGAATGGTATAGATGTTTTTACTGTTACTTAAACTACTCTTTAGTCCTTTATGCTTAGCTTATTGGGTTCACGGAGTCATTCATGAACGCTCAGCAGGTTTGAATGTCACCCTAAGGTCATACCTGGGTTGCAATGATTAGTATCAAGCTACTGCCATAAGAATGTTAATTTCAGTTCTCAGTGTTAGAATGAGAGCAAATATGCTAATACCGATATCATGCTTCTGAACATACCTCATGGAAAGCAGAAGACCCAGACTGAACTGAATGCTTTAAAAAACTTTTTAAAATGCTGTGCCTTCTTGCCTGAAACTCAATTGTTGAATGCTTACTAATTACATGAGTCACAGTTGTTAAGGTGAAAATTCAGTCATCTTCACACATGATAATTAATTGTCTTGCTTAACTTCAGAATCAATCTGACCTGACCTCCAACCTTCCGCAGAGAATCAATCCACCTCATAAGTTACCCAATCTTCCTCCTTGCTGACTAACATAACTGCAACCCACTTACCTCTTATTACCCTTTGCCAAAAACCACAGTGACTGTACAAAGGGGAGACTGACAGATTTAACAAAATTCATAGTGAAATGGAAACACATGAAACCATGGAAAAAACAGAAAATTATGCTTTATATGATTTTCATGCCAACATAACTGATGTCCTAATTACAGTTAATGAATAGTATTCAATAAATTCAGAATGTGGTAATTTCTTCTTCTTCCCTCTCTTATGGAAGTACTCAAGAACCAGACTCATTATTTGCAAATGTATTTGGTTTTTGAAAACTTTTCAAAAAATATCACAAGTGAACAAATGCCAGGCTATGGGTTATTCACAAAATATCTGATGTTATTTCAGCTTCAGATCTGGTCTTCCAGTTGTAATTCAAAGACTGGCTTGTAATTATGTGTTGATTACACCTATTTTCAACTGAATACAAATATTTGACATTGAATACATGTATTCATTGAAGCATGCAACCCAGTTTTGAAGCTTTGCAAATTCACAAATGCCACATGGGTCATATATGGCCAAACGAAACCAGAGCCTATATATATGCCAAACTTTTTTGATCTGCTATGCTCAGTTGTAATGTCAATCTAACCTCCTGAGATATTTCATAACCCTTCCTCTCTTTGGGTTACCATAAGCTTATATCGAAATCCTCACTAGGAAGATTGTTGACTTTTCTTGCTCTGTTGCTTTAGCAAACCTACTCGTTGCTGAAATATAATTTTGAATGAATTATTTTAACAAGTTTATTTCTTTATAGGTATTACATTAAAATACTTGACTTGTTCTACTTATGTGGTAGAATCACACTATGCTATTCCAATAAAGTGTTGGTGTTTAAAGTAAGGCTGTAGATTAATTGCAGTTAACTCACATGATAAACTCAAAAAAATTAATCGTGATTAAAAAAAGTAATAGTGATTAATCGCACAGTTAAACAATAGAATACCAGTTGAAATTTATTAAATATTTTTAGTTGTTTTTCTACATTTTCAAATATATTGATTTCAATTACAACAAGGAATACAAAGTGTACAGTGCTCACTTTATATTATTTTTATTACAAATATTTGCACTGTAAAAATGACAAACAAAAGATAATATTTTTAAATTTGCCTCATACAAGTACTGTAGTGCAATCTCTTTATCTTTAAAGTATAATTTACAAATGTAATTTTTTGTTACATAATTGCACTCAAAAGGAAAACAATGTAAAACTTTCGAGCCTACAAGTCCATTCAGTCCCACTTCTTGTTCAGCCAATCACTAAGACAAACAAGTTTGTTTACATTTACAGGAAATACTGCTGCCTGCCTCTTATTTACAATGTCACCTGAAAGTGAGAACAGGCATTCACATGGCAGTTTTGTAGAAAGCATTGCGAGATATTTACATGCCAGATATGCTAAAGATTCATATGCCGCTTCATGATTTGGCCACCATTCCAGAGGACGTGCTTCCATGCTGATGATGCTTGTTAAAAAAAAATGCATTAATTAAATTTGTGAGTGAACTCCTTGGGGGAGAATTGTATGTATCTGCTCTGTTTTACCTGCATTTCATGTTATAGCGGTCTTGTATGATGACCCAGCACATGTTCATTTTAAAAACACTTTCACTGCAGATTTGACAAAACGCAAAGAAGGTGCCAATGTGATATTTCTAAAAATAGCTACAGGACTCGACCCAAGGTTTAAGAATATGAAGTGACATCCAAAATCTGAGAGGGATGAGGTGTAAAGCATGCTTTCAGAAGTCTTAAAAGAGCAACAGTCTGATGCGGAAACTATAGAACCTGAACCACCAAAAAAGAAAATCAACCTCTTGTTGGTGGCATCTGACTCAGATGATGAAAATGAGTATGCGTTGGTCAGCACTGCTTTGGATCATTATTGAGCAGAATCCATCACTGGAATGGACACAAGTCCTCTGAATGGTGGTTGAAGCATGAAGGGACATATGAATCTTTAGCTCATCTAGCACATAAATATCTTGCGATGCTGGCTACAATAGTGCCATGCGAATGCCAGTTCTCACTTTGAGGTGACACTGTAAACAAGAAGTGGGCAGGAATATCTCTTGCAAATTGTAACCAAAACTTGTTTCCCTGAGTGATTGGCTGAACAAGAAATAGGACTGAGTAGATTTGTAGGCTCTAAAGTTTTAGATTTTTATTTTTGAATGCAGTTATTTTTTGTACATAATTCTACACTTGTAAGTTCAAATTCCATGATAAAGAGATTACACTACAGTACTTGTATTAGGTCAATTGAAAAATACTTTTTTTTGTTTCTTACAGTATAAATATTTAAAATTAAAAATAAACATAAAGTGAGCACTGTACACTTTATATTCTGTGTTGTAATTGAAATCAATATATGTGAAAATGTAGAAAACATCCAAAAATATTTAAGTAAATGGTATTCTATTATTGTTTAACAGCGTGATTAATTGCACAATTTTTTTAATTGCTTGACAGCCCTAGTTTAAAGTTTTATTAGTAATATTAGTGCAGAACAAAAATAAGAAAAAAACAGTCATGTACAGCAGCAATAAAAGAAGACATCCTTGGAAAATACATATTTGTCAACAGGTATTCCTTTCTACTATCCTTTCCAGCAGCAAAAGTCCTATAAATAATGTATATTAAGAATAAAACATATGGAATATCTGCGAGGTCACTCCAATCTTTGACTCTGGGTGCCAGCTTTACCCTGCTTTGCTGTGAGAACTTCTACTCCTGGGCTGTTCATGCCCAGCCTCTGGCATGTAAGCTTCTCCTTTGATTGTGCAGCCGAATGACACTAGCCAATATATCTGGTCCCAGACAAAACCCTAGGAACCTCCATCTTTAAGTGTCCAGTTATGCCTGCTGGATGCTGCAAGCTTATATGAGTTCATCAATTTAATGAAGAAATTGATATGTACCAGTCTTGATATGTATCCCAAGGGAAGTCTCTGACATGCTGAAAACCAAACATACTGCTTCAGGTAGAATAAACAAATAGATTTATTAACTACAAAGATAGATTTTAAGTGATTATAAGTCAAAGCACAAGAAGTTAGATTTGGTCAAATGAAATAAAAGCAAACGCATTCTAAGCTCATCTTAATACTTTCAGTGCCCGAACAAACTTAGATGCTTTTCAGCAAAGGCTGGCTGGTTGCCCTTCAGCCAGGCTCTCCCCTTCGATCAGCGCTTCAGTCACTTGGTGATGACGTCTGTAGATGGAGGTGGAAGAAAAAGGAAGATCATGGCAAATGTTTCTCCCTTTTATCATATTCATTCTTCCCTCTTGGCTTTGCCCACCCCTTCAGATTCAGGTGAGTATTACCTCATCGTAGTCCCAAACTGACCAAAGGAACGGGGATGACTCACTAGAAAAGTCCAACAGATCCTTTGTTGCTGCCTAGGCCAGTGTCCTTTGCTCCTGTGAGGCTGGCCTGAGTTTGTCCCATACATGCCCTGATGAGGTGTGAACTGCCCCTCTGCTCTTGGAGAGTTTTGCCTGGGCCTGTTTTACGCCATGAGGACACATTTTCAGTCTCAAAACTATATACATGAAATTACAACCTATAACATCACTTTAACACTGTTCAGTGCCTCATAAGCCTTCTCAAGACACCTGACATGACATACTATGCATTGGATACCACACAATCATATTATAAGGATGAACATGGGGGTGAAGGGTGTTCCCCAGAGGTACAGAGTGTCACAGTGAGAGATTGAGCAGAGGGGTTAGAATTTGGAGATCAGAGAAGGGAGAATAACAATAAAACTTAGTTCTTATATAGCACTTTTCATTCATAGAGCTTCCACTTTGCCAAGAAAGTCGTTATTATTTATTTTATTTTCCTGATGGAGAAATTGGTGCACAGAAAGATGATGAGACTTCCTCAAGATCACCCAGAAGGCTAGCAACAGACCCAGGAATAGGTCCAATCTACTAAATGTGCAAAATTATACCCTCTCTTGGCACCCTTAATAGACTTTCTGCAGTTCAGTTATTTGAGGGTGATATCCATCCTCCTGCAGAGACCTGATGCATGTCTACCACCTACAGCACATATAGTGGTTGGATGAGAGGATCATTGGCAGAGTGGATGTATGTGCACTCCCTACATGCTGTTGAAAAGGTCTCCACATTAGCAGGCATAGACGACCACATTGCGGGAGGGGACAGAGTGGGGTCTGTTTACTCAGATTCATTGGTCCCCATGGTGGCACTGCAGCCCATATTCTTCACAGTTATATTATTATGATATGATTATGGCATAATTATGATGCATTTTGTACAAGATGGGTCATGTGAAGTGTCATTAGAGAAGTTATGCTTTGCTGAATATGATTATCTTATTAGTATGCATGTATTATCTTATTAGTATGCATGTATCATTTTTGTATCTAAAGTTAGGAATATTGAATATGTATTATAATCATGCTTACTCTGGGTGACACCCACAACGAGCCTTTCTGGTACAACAATTAAGAAGCCAAACAGCTCTCAGCAAAAACAATGGACCATGGAATAACTTAACCTTCCTGTGAATGTTCCAGACAGCCTATAAGTAATGGCTGCTATGAGTCAGCAAGGTATTCAAGGGCATGTATCCAGGCCACATGATTCTGGACTCCATCTTGGGGTGGTATAATTTTGGCTTTATTCACCAGTGGGGAGAGTCCTAGGCTGGGAAGGAGGTAGTTATTTTGGCTGTAGCATTTCTATTGTTGGTTCATGCAGTGGCTGATTGGAGAGCCTGCATGTAACTGCTGCTGTGTATGCCCATATCTTTGTAAATGCTGGAGGAAATATAGGACCAGAATCAGGTCTGCAGATTGTCACAGCAGCACAAAGTGAGAGGGAATCCAGGCTAGTGAGTCAGAGAGCTCAGTGATACCCCCGTTCCCAGTGGCACCCCAGGGATAACCCATCACACCCATTCTTCATGCAACTGGCTTGGAAGTATTACAGCAACTATTACATTTACACTAGTGGGGTTGGCTCTAGCTTTTTTGCCACACCAAGCACCCCCGCCCCCCCAAAAAAAACACAACCTGCGGCGCAGCCGGAGCGGCAAAGCAGGGGGATGAAAAAAAACCAAAACTGTAGGGTGGCCGGAGCCAGGGTACAGGGGGACTCCCTGCACTGCAGACATGCCCCGGCTACTGGAGGGGAGGGAGAGGGAGCAGGGGAAGAGAGAAAAGAGGGGTGGCCAGAGTGACAAACAAAAAAACAAAAACAAACCAAAAAAAGTGGCTGTGCCACCCTAGGACTGGGCAGAATGCCACCCTGTAGAATCTGCCTCCCCAAGCATGAGCTTGCTCAGCTGGTGCCTGGAACTGGCCCTGTACACTAGAACTAGTCAGAGAGCAGATTTATTGTTCTGCAGGAAAATTTAGACTTTGGCAAAAAAAAATTAAATCTGGGCATTTTTAGCTGAAAAACTAAACATTTTCAGCCAAAAAAAAATGTTGTTTTTAACACCAACAATTTTAATTTAAAAAAGCCACCGTAGTGCCTCATGCTCCTGTTCTCCTCCATGAGCCCCACTCCCTCCTGCCATGATGCACTACAATCTCCCCTCTTACCCAGTCACTGCATTCAGGACGAGATTCCCTGGTCTTGGCACATCATTGGAGACAAAGACCAGCTGGTCTACCAGGGAGAATGCCTACACAAGCGACCTGAACTGCATCCCCCATAATGCACATCTGTGGTATTTCTAAATTGAAAATTTTCTTTTTTTCAAATATTCTGTTTTTTGACAAAAATTCAAATTCAAAATTGATAATTTTTAACCTGCTCTATTTTACCCCTTTTGGTTAAGGAGTGCCAACCCATTTTGGCACCCTTTAGCACTACCATAGAGGAGAACTTGCAGGAAGCTTGTATGTCAGGTCCAGAGGGAGTAATCTTCATCAGTTGGCAGAATTTACCATCACCAGTTAGTGAATATGAAGAATGTGATGTATAATAGAGCTGGGATGAACCATTTCGAATATCTCTGTACTTGAATAGATATTCATATAAGTGGATGCCACAGTAGTTATAATAAATGATATCCTTCTACTATCTATCAATAGTAGACAGCATCTCAGGTATCTGTTATTCATCTAGCCACTTGACGGCATTGGTGGGAAAGGGGAAAAGGGGGTTATGTTCTGTACACTTTGCACATCTGTTCTGATAACTAAATTAAGACCTATGCAGTAAACAAGGTAATCTGAACAAGGCAGACCATCTGTGTTTTTTACAGCTTGCTTTCTCATTATTTCAATACATCACAGCATGCATGTCATTCATATTCAGACTAAATCTAAATAGGAGGCTTTATTTTTAAGGCAGATTTTGTATGTGTGCCTTTTCGGACACAGTAATTTTCCAATTAAAGTGACAATAACTAGATTTGGTAGAATACCTAAGCCCCACCTGAAGAATTTGAAAAAAATAATGAATCATAATAACTCTTGATCTTTATATTTGTATATAACATTTGTATATTTCTCTCCCACCTGACCTCAACTGTCAAATTTCCAATATATGTGCCATCATGTATACATAACCAAAAAAGAGAGGTAACATGCTTTTGCACGGAGTTACATCCAACAGATTATTAAAGCAGACCTGTCTCTCTTATACCATATTTAAAACTTCATATACATGACTTGTAATTTTTGTATGAATTGAATATAACTTGCTTTGGTATTTTATTGGGTTTCTGTCTGGAAAGGCCAAGATGAAGAAAGGATCAGTAAACAAGAAGCAGAGTAAAAATAAGGACATCATTCTTAGATATGCTTCCTATGCTCAACCCAGCAGAGTCCAAAGCTGAGTAAAACTGCAGAAAAATCTGTGGGAAGGGGGGCAGGGAATGTGTGTATGAGAGAGAAAAAAGATGCTTATGTAGCATATCCATCTCCTCTGTGAAATTTCCACCATAGTCTCAAGGGCTATGGGGAAGAGCAGAGGAACAACCCCTCTGCAGAGCAGGCTTCCCTTGAACATAGACTGAAGTCTGTATAAAGGTAGGACATATACTGGGCAACATTAAAAAATTGTACTAACAATCACCATCTGGGGTAGTTACATTTACATTTGTTGCATTTCTGCAGTATTTCCAGCCCTAATTATAGGGAATAGCAAAGATACAATGCAAACTCATAGAACTTACCTTGATAATTAAGGATTTGTTATTATTCAGCGCTGCTCTCACTTCCCCTCCAGACTCTATGATATTTAGTGTGTGTGTGGGGGGGGCGGTTTGAAGGTATGTTAAAGAATGCAGGTGCTCCCTAAGAATCAAAGGTAGGATTGTCACAGGGCAGTAGTTCTATCATAGCTTAAAAGGAGTGAATAGGATCTTGGAAGAAGAACCCTAGTGGGTTTTTGTGTGGTTGGAATCAGGTTTCACAGAGACCCAAAGATTACTTGTCTAAATCAGGTCTTGCCCCATGTTAAGAACTCCATGAAAAAAACAGCCACAATAAGTAATTTTCAGTGCACAAGTTGTACTGCTTCTAGAAAACCTGGGAGTTATGCTACATAATCTTGAGCACCAACTGCTGATATTTTATCTACTATTTACTTATATGCAGACATAGAGCATTCCTGTAACACGTCAGCCAGTACAGAGTTGTCAGCAACTCATCAAGTCATAAAGATCTTTTCACATAAATGTTTCCCCTCCCAAGACTTTTAAAATTAGATAAGTGCCTGCGGACTGGGAAGCACAATGTCTTGGCAGAGACCATTCCTGAATTCTGCAGCGTACAGAATCAGAACACCAAATCGTAATCTTACTATTGTCCCTCCCAAAAGTCCCATTAACTTCAGTAGGGACAGAATTTGACCCAAAGAGTGTACAGTAAGCTAATTAATTGTCAAAGTAACATCATGTTTACCAGAATGGTGTCACGCTTGTTATATAGTACAATACTCTGTAAGTCTGAGAAATGGATTAGTGCATATGCAAACATGGTTCTAGGGAGAGCAGATCTACCCCATCATCCCTCATACAACACATATAACTATGGAGGTTATGTGCAAATTAAGCATGCCAGAAGCAGTTCTGAAGTGCCCCTGATGGTTCTGATGAAAGTCAAAGCATTAGCCCAGAGACTCTGTATGGAATTGGCTCTCAACCGTTCCAGCCGACTGTACTCCTTTCAGGAGTCTGATTTGTCTTGCATACCCACAAGTTTCATCTCACTTAAAAATTACTTGCTTACAAAATCAGACATAAAAATACACAAGTGTCACAACCATACTATTACTGAAAGATTGCTTACTTTCTCATTTTTACCAAATAATTATAAAATAAATCAATTGAAACATAAATACTGTACTTACATTTCAATGTATTGTATATAAAACAGTATAAAGAAGTCATTGTCTGTATGAAATTTTAGTTTGTACTGACTTCACTGGTGCTTTTTATGTAGTCAGTTGCGAAACTAGGCAAATATCTAGATGAGTTGAAGTACCCCCTGGAAGATCTCTGCGTACCCCCACGGGGTACATCTTCCCCCTGGTTGAGAACCATTGCTCTGTGGAATTGTGTCCCTCTTGACACAGAGTCAAATACACATACATGCTATCACAGAGCTGTATTTATTCAGTAAATATATTCTCTTTTATATTGTTGAAATAAATATTCTAATAGTTTCCTTGCCTTTCACTTGATGTGATGTTTCTGTGTCTCTGTGAGACTGGAGTGGCCATCCACTGGTGTATTGGTTCCAAACTTCTGTAAACTGCTCCCTTTCCAGTCTTTCTTGCCATGCACATTGCTCAGAGGACCAGCAAACTGACTGGCCAGTAACCATGTGTCTGGCTGCTATTGACTGAAACACTTGGGAAATGTGTTTGTTGATTGGTTTCCCGCCTCCGTTTCTGAGGAGTGTTCCAAGTCTGACGGTTATTGCAACCTTTCCAGGATGCTCCCTTTGCCCATAATTAGTGTTGTCATGCTCCATTTGTCTCTGCCCATTGCCTCCAACACACCATGTCTAATTTGCACTGTTCTGCAGCACGATCAAGTGCAGACTGTGCTTTCTTTTTTTCAGTATAATTTTTTGGCACATTTCTCCTACTTGTATGATTTTCTGTCTACTGGGGCACAGCAGACCCTCGACAAGCAAAATAACTATAATGAAGGAGAGAGTAAAAAGAATTATTACATACAGAGCAAAATAAAGTAAACTACAGGATGGATATTGAAAGAGGGAACAAATCTAATGAGGAGACAAAGGAGTAAAAAAAAAAAACAGAGGGAAAACTGAAGATGCCAAGAAGAATCAGGGAAATTAGTGTTGATACATTAAATAATAAAAAGCATTGCAAATTATTTAGTGCTTCTAAACATATATTTATGCTATAGATTGTATTTTATATTTTGGCAGGTCATTTATTAAAAGGGTCTGTTTTAACTTCAATATTGTTTAATGTAACATGCAATTTTATGATATATCACCCTTTAATTAGTATGTCCTGATTTTTTTTAAATGTTTAAATCATCTCTTGCTTTCTGTTGCTGTATTTTTAAGATCGTTTTAAGTAGGTCAGAGAGCAGTAACATTAAATGTGCTTGGGCCCACCAACCTTCCCCACCTGCTTATATGCACACTTGACAGTTGTCACTTTAGTTTCAGTTTTGTTTCTGCTTTACTTGATAAACATCCTCATGCAGGAAGAATGTATAGGTGAACACCATCTGATACAGCATATGACATTGATGTAACTGACCACCAACAAAATAACAAAACCCACTAAGCATTCCAAAGTGCTTTCAACTGCAGAAAGCAAAAGAAACCAGTAAAAGATAATTCCCCCCCACACACAACTCTTTCAGTTCTAATAACCTTAGCATTTGATTTTCAATTTGATAGTATTCCTTTAAATGCCAATAGATCTGTATGAGAATCAAACTTTCAAAGTGAATCCCATCAAATTGTCTGAAGCTGAAATCAATTTTTTAGGTAGTATAGTCTTATACTAAAATGAAGGAAAATGGGCAAATTGTATAAAAGTTAACAACCTTGAGAAGCAAGGTGTAAAAAAAGGATCCTATCACCCTTGGTATTTTCCTTTTTGGCACCAGCCATGTCACTTTCTTGGATCTAAGATACTTGTGACAAACACAGCTAATATGCCCTCATTTTCAGCTGCATTGATATGCATTGGTCTTAGACAATTTTATACTGTCTGGTAAACCTCACTTCTTCCACATTGCTTCACTTCTACATAAATCATTTCATTTTGGATTCATTATGTAAAAGTGAAAAAATGGTCCTTTTTCAATAAACATATCAACTCAAATTTAGTGTCATGAAAAGTAATGGAGTGAGAGGATCTTCAGCCTCATTAATTGGTTTAAGTCAATTCTGTCCTCCTGTTAAGCCAAGATATTCATTACTAGAAATGCCTTATAATGGTATGGTTTTGCTCAGGTAGAGTAGTGAAGTTAAAGAGGATGATTTTCACATTGAGATTGAATAATAATAACCATCCTTCATTAAAATTAGAAAGATGAACTCTATAAGGGATAGGTGGCTCAGTAAGTCAGTGTCACAGCAGGCTTTCAATTCAGAAGATCTGGATTCAACCTCTACCTAGGACCTAATTCAAAAGCTCATTAACCTAAAAGAAGAGACTTCTGTTGACTTCAGTGGCCTTTGGACAGGATCTGTTATTACAAATGGAAATGAATTTGGTGGCTCTATCCCAATCTCTAGTAGATAACAAGTGTGCTCATCACAAAACCATCTCAGAGTTCAGAGCACTCATAAAATTATATCTATTTAATTCCATAATTAGAATAGCAGGGGATCTAGCAGATCAGTACAGCAGTATACTGATACAGTTATGCAAGAACGTCATATGTGGTGTAGCTGCAACTGTATGGATTCCAGGATATTAGAGGGGGAATGTAGGTGAGGTAATATCTTCTATTGGACCAACTTCTGTTGGTGAGAGAGACAAGCATTCGAGCTACAGAGTGCTCTTCTTCCAGCCTGGGAAGTTGGTCTGATAAATGATATTACCTCACCCATCGTGTCTCTCTAATGTAGGAAAGTCTGAGAACAGGAGTTCTCACTATTACAGCTGTAAGCTGACTCTAATAAGCCTTCACTCTTATAAGCACCAAATTGACATTTTCCTGTTAAAAAAATATTGAAAAAAAAATACTTTGTTTCTTAGCTTTTACCGATTAATTTTGCTCAGGGGAAAGTATCAAAGAGTTGAATCAGTTACTGAAACCTCAGTGGTTGCTCTTATTTTGTACTTGTAATGGTCTCCACTCAGTCTGGTTGGGAAGCATGGTCTAGTAGTCACAGCCACAACCCTGGAATGCCAAGGGGGTTGTGGGGAGGGGAGCCTGGCCCCTCCCACTCTACTGAGCTCTGACCCAGGGTTCTTTTAGCTACCAGTAACCTGGCAATCATGACTACTTAAGGCTATCCTCCTTGGGCCTCTTCCTCTCATTTTCTCCCCTCGGGTCACCTCAGTCCAAACCCTTTGCCTGATGGGAAGATCCAAATCCCAAGGAAACAAGAGGGAGTCTCCACTGTCCAGGGCCACAGAAGACTTCCCTCTCTGCTTGTCTTTGCAGAGGGTACTCCCTTTCCTTAAGGAGACCCCCTTTGGGCAGCTGCATCAGGGCCTTTAGATTTCTACTCTGCTCTGCTGGAGCTGTGGGCTGCAGGTCTGCTCACCTTCAGCACTGTTCCTCAGCTGAGCTAATTTGCTCCAGCAGTTGCACCATTTGCTGCAGGTATAGTGAGGCAGGGCAGCCTGAGCCCAAAATTAGCGTTTAAAGCCTTGTTGCTCAGTGTGGGGTTCATACATTCCATCAGGCAGGGCCGACTCCAGGATTTTGTCGCCCCAAGCAGAAGGAAAAAAAACCCTGCAATTGCGATCTGCTCTACCATCGTCGTTTCCGTCTTTGGCGGCAATTCAGCAGGGGGTCCTTCCATCTGAGAGGGACTGAGGGACCCGCCGCCGAAGAGCTGGACATGCCACCCCTCTCCGTTGGCTGCCGCAAGCATCTGCTTGCTGAGCTGGTGCCTGGAGCCGGCCCTGGCTACAGGTTAGAGTCAGTTCAGACTACTGAAAGGTTTTCCAGTAGTTCTAAATGGATCTCAATCAAAATGTATGCCTCCTACAGTATTTCTCTGCACTAACATGTTAAATACCAGACAGAAAAGACAAATAATTTACTTCACTTCACTTTAAAATTGGAGTTATTTTGAAAGTTAATATGTTCTCTGCCTTGGAAAATGGGATTCATTCTCATAATCTCTTTCTTCCTCTGAGCCAGCTGTGAGGCTTTCAAACTGAGTGGTCTAACAAAGCAAGGGTTGAATCTCCAAGGGCAGTATGGTGCCAGTACAATCGTGCTGTCTGTATTTGGTAGTTTAACACAGCTGATGATGTTGATGACAGAGCAGACAGCGTTTAGATTGAAGATGAAGAGACGATTTCTTGGTTTCATTATTCCACAGTGAGATAACATGGCCCAGTAACACAGAGTATAAAATTGACGGTGGGGGGCCCTAGTCCACCCTCCTGCCAAATGTAGGGAATGTATTCATACAAAATGGAAACTCTGAGTTTGGAACAGAAGCTTGTTTACCTCACTTTATTAAAAGTGGACAAATGTATGCATGATACACAACTGCTCACTAAAATATGCACACAAAATGAATGCTACTGTATGGATATGGCTCTTTAGCCATATATCTAGCTATACAAACAAATACCTGCTTAATGGGCATGATAATATCTACCTCACAAACATGTTATTAATGAATTAAGCCACCTGTCATAAAATCAGTTTGAGATCTTTAGATGGAAAATGATTACAATAGCAACCAAATTTTTGAAAGGGCAAATATCGGACTACTATTGATGCAAATCAGCGTATTTGTGTCCAGAAATCATTTTTATGATACAAAAATTAATTGAATGAAAATGTTTTGGTTGCAAACAGTGCTCACAAAAAGGAAGTTTATTTTTTTTAAAGTAATGCTATAAGTTCAGATCACTATTTTAATATGAATTTCAGCATATAGCTTCTGGATTGTTTAAAACCTTTGAAGAAAGAGTTACTTTAATGTAAGTATTAATACAAATTGACCATTAAGAGAAAAACTCCAGAAAGAAAACACAATTTAATATCTATTTGTTTATATAGGTATAAATAGAGATTAAAATGGTGCCTAAGGCACATTTGCCATATATAATGTAAGTTATTACCCTCTTCTGTAATTCTCTTTTTTCCTCCAATGGTTATAATAACTATACTTTACTAATATCTCTCTCTAAACGCCACTGTAATAAGTGACCTACAAACATTTAATTTAATGAAATATTTTTTTTAAATACTGCTGTACATACATTACATTTTTAATATATTTTTCATAATGTCACAATTTGTAAACTGTAAGGAAACTCCAATAAACCTACTTTAAATATCTGTAACTCAGCAAGTCTTGTGTATAATATAATGGTTTCATTAATGCACATAATTAGAGCTGTAAAAAATATTAACCCCCCTATTTCTCTAGGCTGCATCATCCCTAGAGATACTATAATATCACAATTGTCTGAGCTGTACATTTTAGCACCAAAAGGAATAAAGAGATATTAATCTGCATTGTTTTGATAGTGCAAGATGGCTTTCCCTTGGTGCCTCTGACCCTGAACTAATTTTATAATGGGCACAGGCCTTGATGTGATAATCAGTATGAGTAGGCCTGTAAGATTTCTCAATCTCTTTTAAGAATGAACAAACCAATAAGAACAAACCAAGAAGTTGCACTTACACAGTAGATGTGGTATCATGTTAAAAGAAAGGGAGGGCCCGGCAGTTTCTTAGGCCTGGTCTACACTACGCGTTTAAATCGATTTAAAGAGCGTTAAATCGATTTAACGCTGTACCCGTCCACACTACAACGCCCTTTATATCGATATAAAGGGCTCTTTAAATCGATTAAAATCGATTTCTATACTCCTCCCCGACGAGAGGAGTAGCGCTAAAATTCGATATTCAACATATGGATTAGGGTTAGTGTGGACGGAAATCGACGTTATGTGGCCTCCGGGGTATCCCACAGTGCACCACTGACGCCTCTGGATACAGCAATCGTGAAACTCGGATGCAGCGGGCAGGTAAACAGGAAAAGCCCCGCGAAACTTTATTTGAATTAACATTTCTGCTTGCCCAGCGTGGAGCTCTGATCAGCACGGGGGTGGCGATGCAGTCCCAAATCCAAAAAGAGCTCCAGCATGGACCGTACGGGAGATACTGGATCTGATCGCTTTAATGGGGAGACAAATCTGTTGTATCAGAGCTCCGTTACAGAAACGAAATGCCAAGCGTTTGAAAAAAATCTCCAGGCTACACAGCGCTGCATGACAAGTGTAACGGGAAGCCAAAGAATCAAATGGACGCTCATGGAGGGAGGGAGGGGGTACTGAGGACTCCAGCTATCCCACAGTCCACAGCAGTCTCTGAAAAGTATTTGCATTCTGGCTGAGCTCCCAATGTCTGTAGGTTCAAACACAGTGTCTGGCGTGGTTCGGGGAATAGCTCCTCAGTTTCTTCCCCCCACCCCCACCACGTGAAAGAAAAGGGAAAGAAATCATTTCTTGACTTCTTTCAATGTCACCCTATGTTACTGAATGCTGCTGGTAGACGCGATGCTGCAGCAGTGAAGAGCAGTATCCGCTCCTCTCCCCTCTCCGGTGGTAGACGGTGCAATAGGACTGGTAACTGTCTCATGAACCCCTGAGTGCTCCAATGCTTTTTAACTGAATTGGGGGCGCCTGGGTAAGAACAGGAATGATTCCTGGTCACTCCCAGTAGATAGGACAGAACGGCTAGTAACCGTCTTCATCATAGCAACTGGGGGCTGAGCTTCAATCAGCCCCCTCCTTTCCTGTGTAAAGAAAAGATTCTGTACTCCTGGACTGTCATAGCAGCAGCATGCTGTGCTCCTCTCCCCACACCTGCTTAATGTCTGCCTGAGACTATCATCGCCGGGAGGCTAACTCAATTTTATGTCACTAATCAGTGTTTCTTAATTCCTGCATTCTTTATTACTTCATGACACAAATGGGGGGACACTGCCGACCACGGTAGCCCAGGAAGGTTGGGGAGGAGGGAACAACGGGTGGGGTTTGTTGCAGGGGCACCCCCTGTGAATACTGACACGGAGCAGCTGTGCTCTGATACACTGGTCCTCTAATACACTTGCCCTTATCTAGCAGGACTGACTCTATTTTTAGAAACCATAAGGGAGGGTGATTCAGTCCCAAGGGAGTCAATCCCAATTTTGCTTTTGCGTGTGCACCGCCGCCGATTTCAGCCAGGGGCACTCATGATAGCAGCAGACAGTCACAGAGGGGAGAGATAACCCGTCATTCATTGCCAGTTTTACTCCGGCAGCGTAGACGGTACAGAACGACTGGTAACCATCTCTGCTATCATGCAAAAGCAAGTGAATGCTGCTGTTAGCGCTGGAGTATCGCCCTCTGTCCGCATGGCATCCAGTACACCACATACGGTGCCGGAAAAAAAAAAAAGCTGAACGGGCTCCATGGTTGCGTGCTATGGCATCTGCCAGGGCAAATCCAGGGAAAAACGGCGCGAAAAGGATTGTCAGCTGATGTTTTCCCGGAGGAAGGAATGACTTGACGACATTTACCCAGAACCACCCGCGACAATAATGATTCAACCCAGAATTCCAAGGGGGGGGGAGACTGCGGGAAAACTATGGGATAGCTACGGAAGCTACCCACAATGCAACGCTTCAGAAATTGACGTTAGCCTCAGACCATGGACGCACAATGCCGAATTACTGTGCCTAGTGTGGCCGCATGAAATCGAATTCATAATATCAGTTTTATAAAACTGATTTTAGCTAATTCGATATTATCCCGTAGTGTAGATGTGGCCTTAGTTGACTACTCAATGAGAATGAAGAATAATAGATGAGAATCCCATGTTCATTAAAAAAACAA
This sequence comes from Chelonoidis abingdonii, assembly GCF_003597395.2. Classification (NCBI taxonomy): domain Eukaryota; kingdom Metazoa; phylum Chordata; order Testudines; family Testudinidae; genus Chelonoidis; species Chelonoidis abingdonii. The sequence goes on along the minus strand of NC_133774.1, from coordinate 68,293,647 downwards.
GTGTTTTAAAACAGGTAGAAGCTTCCCTGGATTTATTAAACTGCTAAACTCTACCAAGGGTGACAGTGGGTAGCTTAGTTTATCTTTACCACTGCTATGCCTTTCCCTCACCTGCATATCTCCTATCAACTTCTGACATGAAATACACTATCTTTCTTTACCATAAATGTTAGAATTTTCCTGCAGGAGGCATTTTCTTCTGAAGTTTCAGTCTTGTGTCACTCCCTTGGGCTATAAATAGAGTATAGTCTCAACCATTTCTTCACCCCTCCTTTGAGAATCAGATTAACACCATCATTGATGCTAATAGTCTCTGCAGGCCAAAAGTCAGACCCTCAAGCTTGTTTTTGAACATGGTTGCCCAAGTAATACTTTGCTATATATACAAGACTGAGCCACCAGATGGGTTGAATGCATTTTCCTTCCATTCTGTTTAAGGTTTATGAAGATTACTGAACTTATTACTATAATTCATTTATAGTTAATAAGAATATAATAACAAAATAATTAGCATATATAATTATGCAATAACTTTACAGGATACTTCACAGAAGTTAGGTTGGCAGATTATTTTCTTTACGTGTATGGATTTGTTATGTGATGGGTATGGTCAGAAGTACACACCTAGTGTCAAGTTTCAGCCAATTTTATGTTGAATAAAGTATTCCATTTCAACAGAGATTAATCAAATTATCTCAAAAATGATATGACTCTTCAACTCCTCAATATTCTACTACAGACTCACTATATCTGTTCATCACTTCATCAACATCTGTAACTGTCTTCTGTAATTGCATTAAGGTGTTTCACTTTTGCCATTTGCTTTTGATATTAAATACTGTTTATGTTTCATCTTATCACCAGACTGCAAGTTTCTGTGGGTTCCGGAAGACAGATCATGCACACAAGATGTTTCATTCTTTGATAGAGTGGTTTGAAATAATTAGGCAATCCATTGGCTGTTTATTTATTACAGTAATAGGACCCTGAAATTCCTTTGTAGAGCTAGCTTTTAAGAGTCCTCAATTCTTGTCTTTACACTTCAATTTTTATATTTAGACTAAATTTTTCAGACTTGATTGCCTGAAGGTCAATGCAGTTAGGGACCTAAACGATATGTTTACCTTTGAAAATCTCCTGCAACTTATCTACTTCTGAGACTAATAAAATTGCATATATTTATTATGGACATAGAAAACAAATTGCCATTCTTTCCTTTTTATCTTGTTCTCTATTACACAAACAGGTAGAAAATTTAAATTAATGAATATTGTGAGTGTTTAGCCCCTCTTTAAATCTTGCCACATATTTAGGTACCTAAATGTACGCTCATGGAAATAAGGAGTGCGGAAATGTAATAATTTATTTCAATATATTGTGTTTCTTACAATACCTCGCATTTGGCATAACCTCATTGATTTCCATGTCAAATGAATTCACTCTTCAGAAGTATTTCTTCAGTGTCATCCCTCAGGGAGTTGAGTTAGCCTGAGTGAGTGTGCACTTCACCTGAGGCATGGAAATCATCCTAAATGTTCATTGATGGCCGCAGTTTTTTCAAAGGGCTGCTTCGAATGCACCTCTCCAATGTATTAACACTGAATAGTTATTTATCTATTTCCTTTCAAATTATAAAAAATTAAATGAGTTGATATGCAGGTTCAGAGTATCAAGTACAGTGTCATCAGATTCCCGCATCTATCAAGTAATAGACCATAATATTCAGACTCCCTGCTCCCCAATTCATTTTCAAATCCTTGCACCTCTCTTAAATGACCATGTGAAAGAAATTGACTCTTTGATGGGCCTATTTGGATATTAATATTTTGTTTGTACTTATACCATTATATCATGTCAAAGCACACCTGTCCCTGTCTCAGCATGAGGGGATGGGCTAGATGACCTCTCAAGGTCCCTTCTGTGATTCTATGATCAACTTGTAGAATCCTTTGATATGTGCAGATAAACCATTTCTCTTGAAGATATCATGCAGTACAAAGTTCAACATACTAGATATACAGTGCAAGATAGATAGATAGACTTTCTTTTGTGCTAAGCTAACTGTCCTTGAGTATACCCACCTCTCTTCTTGTTTTCATGTTATAAAACAGGGTTCAAAATGAAAGAAAACAAAAAAACAAAACAAAAGCAAAAAGAACCAAACAAACAAAAGACTTCATTGTTTTTTGTATCTGTCTGCAATAATTAAAATTATTTTATTCTGCTCAGATTAAGACAAGATATTATATGTCAGTTTCTAAACCAGATCAATGTCTTCTAAACCAGATCTATGATTACTAACAAAATACATGTTCTAATACTTGATTTTCTCTTTTGTATCTTATTATCTGTTGTCCTGTGACTGTCCATGTTAATGACATTTCTTTTACTCTTATCCCTTCCACATGCTTTGGTCCCCATTTCTCTAATCATCAACATAGATTTTGATTAGGTAATAACAATATGGCCAGTGGTTTTCTAATTTGCATACATTTTTGTGATGCCTGCCTTTGTATTTCTTGTAAACTGGGGAATGTTTTCACAATATATGAATCCAGTAATCAAGGGATTAACTATTTTATGTTATGCACACGAACCAATAGCAGCCCACGGGACCTGACTCCCATCTCAGCTGAACCAGTTTTACATCAGTTTAATTCCATGACATACAAATAAGTTCCTTCTAAATTAAAGTATTGAAAACAAGAGAAAAACTAGGCCTTCTCGTGTTATTGTGGCCTATAATTGCCTGGGAAAAGACAAAATAGGGCACATTATTGCAACTAATTTTCTAGTCAGCACCTGTATAAATTAATTAGCTTGGTGGTAGAGATATTAAGAAGTTTCTGTTGAGAAGCTGGCTAAGGCCTACTTCTTGAAAGATGGAACTGAGAAGGTAGCTGATTTACGAGCTTCTTAATCAGCTGAATTGGTCTTTCTGGTTTCTCAAGGTTATTTATTCATTTATTTATTATTTCAAGTTTTGTTATTTTCTTAACAATTATATGAATGGGTAATTTAGGATTTATCACTACACAACAATGAAGGACGCTAGATAGGAAAGCACTGTCAGCTACAAAATAACAGTGTTATATTTCTATAGTTCCTCTGAAACTGCCTTTCCTGGACTCTTATACAATATTGATTTGCTTTTTCTACATTTATTGAGGTTTTTTAACTGATTGCATTTAACCAAAGTGCAAAGACCTCACTGCTTCCTTTTTTTCTTAAGACGTGATAAGTGCACGTAGTTGCATGTTCTGCTGGTGATGTTAGTTTATAAGGTGCCACAGGATTCTTTGCTGCTTTTACAGATCCAGACTAACATGGCTACCTGCTGGTGATGGATAGCTGTTAGGAAGTGAAGTTTGAGTAGCTTTATATTTTATGAAATGATTAAAAAAATACATAATACCCCACCCAAAATACAGCTGGGAGTGCACTTATTTAAAGATTTCTTTGAATTGCTCTGTATAATTTCTGGTTCTTTCCTGCCGTTATCCTGGTACAATCATGGTAATATACAAAATAATAAACTACATCAGTTGACATATTTAGCTACTGCCTTCAAAGGATTTGGTATATAGATTCAAACTCACTTTTCTGGCTTCAGCAATTAAGAACAAATCACTCTTGGTCTTTGCAGAACAAAAAGAAAAACAAAGAAAACTATCAATAAATAATACTTCTCATTTGTATTGAAGTAAATTACAGTGCTTCATGTATAAAACACCAATGGAAGGCAGCTTTAATATTTTGGCATTTCGCCTTCTTTTGAGTCTTACAGATCAATGTAAATGCAAGTCTTAAAATCTAGAGTTTGCCAGTATTCCAGATGTGCTATAAAATTACTGTGCAGGCATTCATGCTAGGTCTGAAGCCCAGAGTCCGAGATCTCGATAATTAGGAGATTTGGCTGTGTTAGCTCAAAGGCTGGACAAACCATGTAGCTCATCCACTAGCTGGGGACAGCGAGCAACAACGAGTAAGTGTAAATTACTTTAGAGTCGATTTATGCTGACAGAGCAGCATCAAAGGAGTCTGCGTAAATAAGAAGCATTCCATGATCTCTGGAATTTCAAATCACAAACCACACCAACAATGGAAAGGTGTTAGGAAACGCTCAATACATATAACTCATTCTTTTTTGCATTTTTTTTTTTTTTTGCTACAAACCCAGTGTCTCTTCTCTTGTTATTTCCCATTTGCTGTAATCATACATTTTCAAAGACTTGCACAGGGTCAATCATGTGGACTCTAAATTTAATCTGCAATTATGTAGCTATAACTCTGTGCATTTCTTTGAAAATATTGGGTCCAGGGCCTCTGAAGAACTTTCTTAGTTGACTTTGAATAATTATAGCAATTCATAGTTCAAAACAAGGTTGTTTCTAAAAACCAGTGGGGCTCAATTCTCCCTTACAGGATACAAACAACTCACACTTCAGTCATTTGTGTGAATGTGAATCAGGCCCATAAAGTTTATGTATAGTACTTTTCTCTTGTAGCAATTATTAAAAGGTTGCTGCCAGACAAGGAAAATCTTAATTTCTCAACAGCTTGATAAATTAAAATTTACAAAATCTACCATCCAGTGATCTGAAATCAGGATCATAGGGAATATAGCATTTTGAAAGTCAGAATTTTGTTCATTCCAAAGGAGATGATGTATAATGGAACATGGTGATCTTCACACATTTTGTCCTAATGGGAGAATATTTCAGCTTTTAAAATCCACTGATGAAGGAGAAAAAATATCCAGCTATGCAGATTCTGAAAAAGCCCCCAGAGTCTTAATAGTCTTTTATGAGAATTACTCAGCAGGAACAAAGTATCAGTGGGGTAGCCATGTTAGTCTGTATTCACAAAAACAAAAAGGAGTCCAGTGGCACCTTAAAGACTAATAGATTTACTTGGGTAAAAGGTTTTGTGGGTGGTTTTTTAAGCCCCAAAAGCTTATGCCCAAATAAATCTGTTAGTCTTTAAAGTGCCACTGGACTCCTCATTGTTTCAGCAGGAACAGTGAATTTCCAAAGATTTCTCATGCCATTTTTTGAAGTATGACTAATCACACAGGGAGCTTAATCTCCAGACCACTCTTTGTTAAAAAATGAATGCATAATAAACTCAAAAGAAACAGTACCAATGAGCTGATTTCCCCCTAAAATGCAATTTGTATCTTCACAGATCAACTGGTATTAGGGTATTTCCAGTTTTCCTAGATTATGTGTTATAAGAAATATACAAACTACCTTCCAGGAGAAATAAGCTCTATCTTGTTTGTTCATTACACATTAACTCCTAGGAGATGATGAATCTGGAGCTCAACTCCCACTATAAGCCCAGATTCAAATCCTTCAGCTCATTGTGTAGTGGAATCTTCCCACCAAAGGGTTAATTTGACAACATAGAAGGTACCTTGAAGATTAAGCCTTTTTTGTGTGATATTGGTGCTTTAAAATTATATGAAAAACCTAATTCAAGAAATGCCCTGCCCCTGCTGACAACTTCTCATGAGAGATTAATTTAAAAAATGTTATTGAATTTTACAATGTCCACACTAGACATTTATCTTCATATATATTAAGCCATATTCACATTCTTATTTAATCTATCTATCTGTAGCACAATATGGGGGGAGGGATAGCTTAGCGCTTTGAGCATTGGTCTAGTAAGCCCAGAGTTGTGAGTCTAATCCTGGAGGGGGCCACTTAGGGATTTGAGGCAAAATCAGTACTTGGTCTTGCTAGTGAAGGCAAGCGGCTGGACTCAATGACCTTTCAGGGTCCCTTCCAGCTCCATGAGATAGATATAGTTCCATAACATTAAATTTGAGATTTAAATCCCAGAGTAGTTAGGAAGTTATTAACTAAAATCACCACATTCTCATGATCTGGCTGTTCTGAAAGAAGGACAGGAGGCATTTAATATGGGTTTAATCAGGCTGCAAGTTTATTATCAGATGTCTGGGACTACCCAGCAGATAAAGTATACAGTGTAGGTAACCCCATGTTTCTTCCATACTAAACCAGGGTCTTTTACTAGCTCCCCCTCTTTTTCCATCCAGGTTCCTCCAGCAAATCCATTTCTGGCACCTTATTATACCCAGGAGCTTCCACCAGCTCCCACTTGTTACCAGATTTGCCCATTACTTTAGGTTATGCTCATTTATTAAGGTTACTCTTAGCAGTACTTCTCCCTTCTGCAAGTTTCCTACAAATGGAGCTACCCTGCAAGACCTAGGCTCCCCAGATCTGGGTTCTTCCAGCCCCAGACTCAGATACACACACACGCACCCACACATTAAAAGAGCACATCTGAGTGGAATGGGTCAATCAACACTCCCAAGCTGCCACTGTTATATGTTCCTGGACTCAGAAGGCTGAGTCAAACAGCACTTCTAAGCTGTCACCCTCCTATGCCACAGGTTCAGCAAGTCCCTGTCCCCACTTTCACATTGCAATTGTTCTGGTAGAAACATACTTCATGAGCAAACCCCACAGGATTTGTAGGTGCTGTAGGGATCTTTAGCTCATACTTCATGAGCAAACCCCACAGGATCTTTGGGTGCTGTAAGAGGAGTGTGGCAGCAGAGCAAATGGGGAAGCCAAAAACACAAAAGAGAGAGAGCGAAAGAGAAGGAGAGTGAGGGAAGCAACCAGCTTAACCATAAAAGTTATTTATTGCTCAGTAATAACCATACAAGAAGAGCCAAATAAACAAAACAGTTATAATATTAAATCTAGCTTAAGTTTGATTACAAAAGTCAGGTTTAGAAAAATATACCTGATCACACAAGTCGGGGTGGGAAAGCTACACCTAAAGTAGAAAAAAACCAAAAAAACAAAAAACAGAGAGAGAGAGTGAGTGAGCGAGAGAGAGAGATAGGGAGGGAGAGTTGGGTTCTTATCACTCTGTGAAACTTGAACCGATCGGGGTTCCTAGGAGGTGATGGTAGCTGTGGCTCTGGAGTGACTCATAGACTCATAGACTCATAGACTCATAGGTCAGAAGGGACCAATATGATCATCTAGTCTGACCTCCTGCACAAGGCAGGCCACAAAACCCTACCCATCATATCACAAATTAATAAAACCACCATGACTGAGTTTATGAATATCCTCAAAATTGTGAATTTGAAGACCTCAACGCTGCAGAGAATCCACCAGCAGCGACCTTCTTGCACCACGCTACAGAGGAAGGCGAAAACCTCCAGGGCCTCTGCCAATCCGCCCTGGAGGAAATTCCTTCCCCGAACCCAATTATGGCGATCAGCTAAACCCAGAGCATGTGGGCAAGACTCACCAGCTAGCACCAAGAAAGAATTCCTGCAGTAACCCAGTTCCCATCCCATCCAACATCCCTCACAGACCATTGAGCAAGACTTATCTGCGATAACCAAGATCAATTGCCCAAATTAAACTATCCCTTCATAACATCCCCTCCATATACTTATCAAGCTAATCTTAAAGCCAGATAAGTCTTTTGCCCCACTACTCCCTCGAAGGCTGTTCCAGAACTTCACATCCCCTAATGGTTAGAAACCTTCGTCTAATTTCAAGTCTAAACTTCCCTAAATATCCAGTTTGTACCATCTCGTCCTCGTGCCTACATCTTAGTACTAAACTTAAATAATTCCCTCCTCCCTAACGTTAATCACCCGCGATATATTTATATAGAGCAAGCATATCCCGGAGCCTTCTTTTGGCCAGGCTAACAAGCCAAGCTCTTTGAGTCTCCTCATAAAGGCAGATTTTTCCATTCCTCGATCATCCTAGTAGCCCATCTCTGAACCTGTTCTATTGAATTCAATCCTTCTTAAACATGGGCACACCAGAACTGCACACAATATTCCAGGTGGGGTCTCACACGCCCGTATATAACGGCACTAACATCCTCCTTCTCCTTGCTGGAAATACCTCTCCTGATGCATCCTAAAACCGCATTTGCTTTTTTAACAACCATATCACATTGGCGGCTCATAGTCATCCTGCTATCAACCAATACCCCAAGGTCCTTCTCCTCCTCCGTCACTTCTAACTGATGCGTCCCCCAGCACGATCAGTCAGAAGAAGATGAAGTCCCAATAGAACTGATGCAGATTTTGGATCTAGGCATCAGAATACTTACTTGAACATGGATAGGGGTTTTTGTAGGGAAACAACAATGATTCAAGGGAGAACACTAGGTTTATTTATGGGTAAATAAATACTCAAGGGAGTATACCGAAATTGTTTTGTTCAGGCTAGACAATAGGAATTGATCATTCCTGGCTAAACAGTAAATGCTCCTTTGAGGGAGCTCACAATGCAATTAGGCAGCTTCAGTATTTTGGATACCAATAAAGGACTTATTACTAGAATTGGTCTGATAATTACTGAGCTCGGTGTATACAGGCGTGGGTTCTTTAACATCTGGAGCAGAGATACCCCATCATAAAGTGCTTCCTTGCTTTTCTGGTCCCAGAGTTCAGTGCAATTCTTGCCTTTGAATCTCTGTTCTCCATTCTGTATGCTAATAGAGATGCCTCCCTGTCCCATCTTTGATGCAGATGAGGCTAGGGGAGTTGCCTTAATCCTGTCACTGTTGTCCAGAGGGGTTTAGGTGTATCTCCCACTGCCTTTTCATTGCTTTTTGTAAGTCTTTCTTCTGATCGGTTTTGGTTCAAGCAGATGCTGGGGGCGGGTCCTTTGTGAGTCAGACAGGCTGGATACTGTGCCCTGGTTCCGCAAGAACACAGAGCTGACAATGCCCCCCGTTAATGAGGTGCTTGCACTGAGTGAATATCCCCATCAGATCCTTACTCTGTGGTATGGGGTCTGATCTTTAATCCATTGCAGCCGCTGCATCCATCACTGGATTCATAAAAACAGTAGAACCAGACCAATTGCTAGTATAATTTGGAAACTGATGATCACCACAATGGTGTGAAGCAAGATATTCAAAAAACCTGTTGCACTGGGGCTCCACTCAACCCAAGTCTCCCACCAGGAGTGATGGCCTGTGTTTTTAACTGTAGCTGTTAGCCTAGAGATCTCCTGCTTGTGGTGTTGCCATTCTCCTCTAAAGTTTGGAGCCTTTGTAGCTCAGCTTATAAGGAGGGATGAGTTAATAGTCCCTTAATGGCAGTGAGACCCATTCCCATTGAAATGGGCGAAACCTCCTTGTAGAGGTCAGGATAGGTATTCAAATATAGCACAGTCCATATAGGCACCGTAAACTTAATATCACAACTAACAATGGTGGTTACATTACAGAAACAGTGATTAACATAAGGCATCTCCAGCAAATCCATTGCCGGGACCATTGCCATCCACCCCACCTCATAGAAGGGTTAAGATGGGCTATAAGAATGGGAGTTTGGCTCCCTGCTGTACCAATCATAGGCGTTCCCAATGGCCCCTCAATCATTCCTTTATCAAACAATTCTTTTTAATTCCTTTTTCCAAGCCATTTATCTGGTCACTGTATACCTTTCCTATGGAGTACCTGCACTGGACATCTGCCCTACACATAAATAATAAGTTGCGACACATGGCCTACCATCCATCATTCCATGCATGGACAGAGTCCTTCCCGAAACCCGCTGTGGGGAAGGCAAAAAAAACAACCCAACTGCACTTAGGCCAATATAGTAGAAAGGGGGAAACAACTTCCTTTTCAGCCCCTCTTTCTTCCTGCCCCCTAAAAGGGGCAGCTAGAGTAATGTGCACAGTAGGTTTTGACCAAACCTGGTATTTACCACCTAAAGGGGAGAAAGGGTAGTTTCTTCTCCAGCCTGCTCCATGTAAAAGGCAGGCTTCAGGCACAAAGCTGCCTCCTTAAAACCCTGCATTCCTAGGAGATGAGTCAGGCCACGTCTACACTACGGGATAATATCGAATTAGCTGAAATCGGTTTCATAAAACTGATATTATAAATTCGATTTCACGCGGCCACACTAGGCACAGTAATTCGGTGTTGTGCCATCCATGGTCCGAGGTTAGCGTCAATTTCTGAAGCGTTTGCATTGTGGGTAGCTATTCCGTAGCTATCCCATAGTTCCCGCAGTCTCCCCCGCCCCTTGGAATTCTGGGTTGAATCATTGTCGCGGGTGGTTCTGGGTAAATGTCATCAGTCATTCCTTCCTCCGGGAAAACAACAGCTGACAATCCTTTCACGCCATTTTTCCCTGGATTGCCCTGGCAGACGCCATAGCACGGCAACCATGGAGCCCGTTCAGCTTTTTTTTTTTCCGGCACCGTATGTGTACTGGATGCGCGGACAGAGGCGATACTCCAGCGCTACACAGCAGCATTCATTTGCTTTTGCATGATAGCAGAGATGGTTACCAGTCGTTCTAAGTACCGTCTACTGCGGAGTAAACTGGCAATGAGATGACGGTTATCTCTCCCCCTCTGTACTGTCCACTGCTATCAGCATGAGTGCCCCTGGCTGAGATCGGCCGGGGGCGCAAAAGCAAAATTGGGAATGACTCCCCGAGTCAATCCCTCCTTTATGGTTTCTAAAAATAGAGTCAGTCCTGCCTAGAATAAGGGGCAAGTGTACTAGAGGACCAGTGTATCAGAGCACAGCTGCTCCGTGTCAGTATTCACAGGGGGTGCCCCTGCAACAACCTCACCCTTGCTGCTTCCCTCCTCCCCTAACCTTCCTGGGCTACCGTGGCAGTGTCCCCCCCCATTTGTGTCATGAAGTTATAAAGAATGCAGGAATAAGAAACAGAGACTTGTTAGTGAGATAAAATGAGGGGGCAGGCAGCCTCCTGGGGCTAATGACAGTTAATAAATATAACAATCAGGCAGGACAATAAGCGGTGCGGGGGAGAGGAGCCCAGCCATGCTGCTGCTATGACAGTCCAGGGTCAGTACAGAATCTTTTCTTTTACACAGGAAAGGGAGGGGGCTGATTGAAAGCTCAGCCCCCCAGTTGCTATGGATGAAGACGGTTACTAAGCCGTTCTGTCCTATCTACTGGGAGGTGACCAGGAATCATTCCTTTTTTACCCAGGCCCCCATATTCCAGCAAAGCCATTTGGAGCACTTCATTGAGCGACAGTTAACGGTTCCTCAGTCCTATTTCACCAAGAGGGAAGAGATACTCTTCACTGCTGCAGCATCGCGTCTACCAGCAGCATTCAGTACACCATAGGGTGACATTGAAAGAAGTCAAGAAATGATTTCTTTCCCTTTTCTTTCACGTGGTGGGAAGGGGAAAGAAACTGAGGAGCTATCCCAGAACCACGCCAGACACTGTGTTTGAACCTACAGACATTGGGAGCTCAGCCAAGAATGCAAATACTTTTCAGAGACTGCTGTGGACTGTGGGATAGCTGGAGTCCTCAGTACCCCCTCCCCCTCCCTGAGCGTCCATTTGAGTCTCTGGCTTTCCGTTACGCTTGTCACGCAGCACTGTGTAGCCTGGAGATTTTTTTCGAACGTTTGGCATTTTGTTGTTCTGTAACGGAGCTCTGATACAACAGATTTGTCTCCTCCCATAAAGCGATCAGATCCAGGTATCTCCCGTACGGTCCATGCTGGAGCTCTTTTTGGATTTGAGACTGCATCGCCACCCATGCTGATCAGAGCTCCAAGCTGGGCAAACAGGAAATGTAATTCAAAATCACGGGACTTTTCCTGTTTACCTGCCCACTGCATCCAAGTTCAGATTGCTGTCCAGAGCGGTCAGTGGTGCACTGTGGGATATCGCCCGGAGGCCAATAACGTCGATTTCCGTCCACACTAACCCTAATCAGATATGTTTATATCGATTTTAGCGCTACTCCTCTCGTCTGGGAGGAGTACAGAAATCGATATAAAGTGCTCTTTATATCGATATAAAGAGCGTTGTAGTGTGCACGGGTACAGCGTTAAATCGATTTAACACTATTTAAATCGATTTAAATGCATAGTGTAGACCAGGCCTCAGTGACCACACTGACACTTTTGTAGCAGTTTTTATCTCCCACACCCCCCAGCCATAAATATTGTTCCCTTCTTTCGGCCAGCGAGCCAAAAACTCTCACATACTTAAAGGTGCAGGGTCGTCATTCTCTTCTCCACTCATTGTGTGTCCTCCTTTTCTGTTCTTTCTTATTTCACCCTTATCTTCTGCACCCTTGCACAACTATCAAAAGACTGGCTCCATTGAAGTCAATGGGAAGTTAGAAATTGACTGTAATGGGGCTAGCATTCCACTTCCCCCCGCCACCCAGTCTTTGATTGCATGGCCTCAGTCACACAAAGCACTATCCCACTGACATCATTGTGACTAATTATAAGTTAAGCATATCCCTAATTGCTTTGACGGATTGGGGCCTTAATCGGATCAGGAAAAAGAGACATACAGTACTAAGGGGAAATATTTTTTTTTCAAATAATACAGATGTAATTATAGTAGAAATATTTCCTACACTAAATATACTGAGCGATTATCTTATCAGATACATTAATATGTGGAAGAGTTCCAACAGATTCTCCCATCCTATTATGTAATCCATTGCTCATTTTAGCCAATGGGAATCTTTCCATTGAATTCTGTGGGTGTTAGGGGTCATAATGCCATGAGCTAGAACACAAAGTGAAATGCGAAATAAGAGGAAAGAAACAAATGTCAAGAGAGGATAAAATAGGGCATAAATGGGATGAGAAGGTGAGGAAGACAGAAACAGAGATGCATTTAAATCTTTCCCAACTTTGGGGAGTTTTATTCTTGCCCTTATATTTCCACTAACAGTATTTTATAGTTCATTTCTTGTGTATGTGTGTGTGTGTGTGTGTTTTGTCTCCGAGAAAAAATAAAATAAAAACAGAAAGTTTGATGCCTTGAGAATTATGTAAGCAGAGTAAATTATGTTTATATTACATGTAAATCTAGTATTGATGCCATGTTATGATTTATTTTATATAGTGTTCTCAATGTGCATGTTAAGAGAATAGTAAATTTCAAATTGAGAAACCAACCATAAAATAAGAAGTCAATAAATTTCCAAAATTTCTATTTCTAACACATGAATCATTTAATAAATTGTGTATATGTATTAAACAGCATGCATTAAAATTTTCATTTAAAAAGGACACTAAGAATCAGAAATTCTACATATGTACAACATGGTCAGGGCTGGTGCAAGGATATTTTGCGCCCTAGACAAAACTTCCACCTTGTTCCCCCTTCTTCCCTTCTTCTTGAGCATCGCTTATTATAAACTTTCAAAAATGAATACTGCATAATGTTGCATTGTTCATTAGAATTAATACAAGGGGGACAGAGGAGATGATCACAATGGTTCCTTCTGGCCCGGGGGAACCTATGAGCAAGGAAGAGGCTGAGAATGCCCCCAGCTTTCAGCGTATCTAAATGTTTCCAGGTTCTGAGTACTTCACCCTCCAGGGGGAACCTAGGGGCAAGGAGGGCAGAGCCGGGCTCTCCCAGGGAGCACATGAGGATCTCCCTGGTGATCTGGGCCGACTCCCTACATTGGCACAGTGCCACCGCGGGTTGGGGGGGTCGGTGTTTGGAAGAGGCACCTGTGCCAGCCCTTTCCCCTCTCTTGTGCTGCAGGTTTTAGTTTCACTTTCCCTTGCCCCAAGAGGTGGTTGCGCCCGGTCCCAGGCACAGCACGTTGGAGGGCAAAGCTCACCTGAGCTCAGGACTGTGTCCTGCCTCCCCCAATGGCTCCATCCCTCGGCTGCGCTGGTAGCCGCACTCGGCCGACTGTCTCCTCCTTCCTCCACCACAGGCTCCCACTGACTGTCCTGCGCGGCGCCCCTCTCTGCGGGGTCAGGTTTGTTATGAAGTCCTCTCTCCCCACCCTATCCTGCTCAGCTGACTCCCGTGACGCCGGACACTGCGTTTTGGCACCCCAACTTTTGGTGGCCTTGGCGGCTGCCTAGTTCACCTAGCGGTTACACAGGCCCTGAACATGGCTATATTTTTTGACTTTTGAGTGCTTGATTTCTCAGTCTTCACTGTTGCACTAGTGCTATTTTTTTTTTCATTTCATTGCCTTGCTCTTTTTAAAGAAAAATAATCAGGAAATAGGGAGAAAGCACTGCTGTTATAAATTACTTTAAAGATGCCCCAATGTAACAAAAGTGCTTTAGATGCAACTTTACTCCGCTACCAGTAAAGAACTTTAGCAGTGTACCTTGATTTAGCTTAAAATGAAGTGAGGTTCAGTGAGATAGCCTTAACTGAGGAGATTGTAACTAACAACATTAATGAAAGACATTTTTGTTGCACATATCACAACTCTAAATTTCTATAGGTTAAATGTATGGGAAAAACTGAACAGAAAATTCTAATGTGAAAATACAAACTGGGTACATAAACATTGCAAGTACTTAGCCTATGAACAACTTAGCCTATGAACAACTGGATTGTATTTCCTTCTTTCATGAGGATTATAAAGGCTAAAATATTACCTTTTCCACATAAACTTTCTGGGGCTGACTGAGTGTCATCACCATCATGACTGTTCAGTGTCCAGTTCCTGGATGACATGTCATCTCTAGCCCAAAGCTATATTTTCTTTCCACTTAATCTCTCCGGGACTGAGAGAGGGAAAATATGTTTCTCCCACCCTCACCTCAGTATCTGTCACCCACTCCATGCAGATCCCCAGAAGTGTGAAGAAGCATGTGAAAGGGGAATGGGAGGTATTGTGCCACAGAAGTAGCTGATCCTCTTTTCCATGTTGGAGTAGATCCATGCATAGTAGTAGGGAACATGATCTATTCCAGGGTAATATTAAACCCTATACTAAACCAACCAGAAAAAAAATACCTAATGAAGGATTATCCTCATGTGATTTTTCTTCAATAGGTTCTTTAGTGAGAAACCTGTTCTAGTTGGAACTTGCATCTTCAGATTGCGAAGAAGGAAGCAGTTTTACCTATTAGTCACCCCTGACACACACTAAGTGTCAGAATTTGGCATAGTTAGCATCTGTCACACTGAACTTTGGGTCAAAGTGGAAAGCTTTTCTAAAACCCATTTGTCCTAATCTGAAGGGGAAAGGGGCTAAAAAAAGAAATGTTGTTACTGTAAGTAAAATACTCTGGGTACTACTGTTTGTAATAATCCATACCTACATATATCCTTGCTGTTAGCTGATTACATAGCTGTGTCATGGGCACAAAACTCATAACCTTCTTTCAAATCACTCTGACCTATAGTCACCTGATCATTATTTGTTAGTAGCAATGCCATGGACATCCTCTTGGAGAGAGAGAGCAGTTAACCTCGTCCTTTATCATCATTTCCTCAGATATTTTATTCAGCTATATACACACTTTCTGCTTACATGTCTGCAAAATCTTTTTTAGCTTTGTAATTCTAATTAATGTGGATATATTTTTTAAAAAAATAAGGTTATGCAAAGGACCCTAGTTGGCACTGCTGGAGCAATAAGTGGTTGGCATATACAGGGTACTGTACACAGATTTCAGTCTACTAGGAGAGAATTGTGAAATTCCATCCTAGCACCTGAGAAAATGAGACTCATGGCAGATCTACATTACTACTTAAAAATTGATCTAATGTATGTCACTCAAGGGTGTGAAAAAGCACCCACACCCCCAAGCGACGCAAGATTCACAATGTCCACACTGGTGCTATGTCAGGAGATGCTCTGCTGCAAACATAGCTTCCACTTTTCACCGAGGTTGAGTAATTTATGCTAATAGGAAAGTGCTGTCCCATCAGCATAGCACATCTTCACCAGATGCGCTACAGATGCGCTACATCAGCACAGCTCCTTCAATGCAGCTGCACCGATGTAGCGCTGTACTGTAGATGTGCACTCTCAGAGACCAGAAAGGGGACACAGGTGCAGCAAGCCTTATAATTGTTATCCATGCATGTAGACACCGATATGTACAGAATGAATTTACAGGGTGCATCAAAGATTAAAAGTTCTAGGAGAGTGTACGGGCATGCTCCCTATCTGCCACTTACTTTTCTGTTGCCCATCATCATAATATCTGAATGTCACCTGAGTCTTCAAAAGTGGAAGTGCCAATAACAATATCTTCCTCTTACTTCCTTCTCAAGGGCAATAACTTGAATTTCTGTAGGGATTGTGTTTGTTGTTTGCTGTGTGAAGAATTTATTGAGGGAAAGCAAAAGTGAGAAAATGAATTTTGCATTTAGTTATGAACGTGGTTGGTTCTATGGTTATTCTTGTCAGGGCACTGAGTTCCATACTTTAGCTACATTTCCTGTGCAAGTTCTGACTCATAAAATCACCAGCATCCCCTTAGTAGTCAAGAGTTTCATGATTGTAGTGGAACGTAGTTGTGTAAAAAGTCATGTGGGAGAAATGGTGTCTCAGATAGCTGGTGATATTCTCATGAAAGTATTGCTGGAGTGTGTGTTCTATGGGGAGTCATTGCAGAGAGGAGAGCAATGACTCCCCTGCTCCTTTAAGTGGGTGGTTATTTGACTGGCTGGCTGAATAAAGGGGAACAGTGCTTTATGGCTGGGGGTAGGGAGATGAAAACTGCTGCAAAATAGGGTTGCCAACTTTCTAATTGGACAAAACTGAAAACCCCTGCCCTACCCTTTCCCTGAGGCCTCACCCCTGCCCTATCCCTTCTCCAAGCCCCTACCCTTGTTCGTTCCATCCCCTCTCCCTCTGTTGCTCACAGTTCCCCATCCTCATTTTCACCAGGCTGGGGCAGGGGGTTGAGGTGCAGGAGGTGGTGAGGGCTCCAGGGGTGTGGCTGGGGATAAGGGTTTGGGGTGCAGGAGGAGGTGGTTGGGGACTCCTGTGATTGGCATGCAGGGAGCCAACCCTCCATTCTTATAGCCCACCTTAACCCTCCTATGTGGGAGTGGGGTGGACGGTAATGGTTCCGTCAATGGATTTGCTGGAGGGACCTGGATGAAGAAAGAGGGGGAGCTGGTGAAAGCCACCCACGTATTTATGGAATAAACATAGGGTTATCTTCACTGTACACTTTTATCTGCCGGGTAGTCCCAGGCATCTAATAATAACGTTGCAGCCTGATTAAACCCATGTCAAATGTCTCCTGTCCTTTTGGTATTGCCAGACAATGTGGCAATGTGCTTACAGTGAGCTGTGTTTCTCAGCAGAGAAATTATTGTATTTTTACCAGTTGGAGCTTTTTCAGGTATATGGCTTTGTTCATAGACATAACTAATTACAATAATCAAGTCTAGAGGTCACAAATATGTGGACCGCTACAGCCTGCCCTGCGGCTGATAAGACAGGAGAAAATTTCTCAACAAGTGCAGATGGAAGTGGATGTTTTTTAAACTGTCTTGGCCATGTGGCACTAAGAGGTTCAAAGGTTGTGCACTATCCTTACAACCAGGGGTAAATACATCAGCTCTTTGAATTGCTTCCCCATTTCTAGCAATGTTACTTTAGTCTTGCCTGGGTTCAGCTTTAACCAGCTGTTCTTTATCCAGACAACACATTGAGAAGGCTTTATATTTGATGTAAAAAAGAGCTAGAGATGGGAGTTATCCGCATAGTGATGGCACTTCAGCCTGTGTTGTCTTACTTAGTCGCCCAATGGCTTCCAATGCACATTGAGTTATATAGGAGAACACTGTGGAATTTTAATAGCTGAGGGATTTGGAGGCAAAAGTACAATTACACATATAGACCTTCTGGAGGTTCAGCACGATGAGTGTGGATGCGCTTGCCTGTTTGAGGATATCATCCACAAATGCCCTCTGTACTACACCTGAAGCCTGACTAAGAGAGACCCAGGATACTAGTGGCACAATTGTTGCTATTTTCTTGATTACCTTGCTTAGAAAAGGGAGCTTAGACACTGAAATATCTGTTTTATTCAATACAAATTGGTGCAATATTGTGCATTTTATCACCTTTTTAAATCTGATTTCATCTCAACCACATTCATATTAAGTAACTTATAAATGCACTATGAACACCACATTATTCATAATTTATTAAGTACAATGTGCATGAGTCCTTGTAGTGAAACAAACAGTGAAGTTATGAGAGTCCTCGGTTTTACTCCTTCAATGGAATGCATATATGTAATTTCAAACTTAATTTTGAAATAGCTTCCAGTTAAAGCTTTTGCAATCAAATACCTTTTTGTTTTCTGGACATTTTATTCTTTTTTATTCATTATCAGGGTAGAGAATACTGGAAACTAAAGCTCTCAGTTCATTGCCTGTTTCCTGAAAGTACTCACCATGGTTCCAATTGTGATAGTGGATTTTTGATGTTGACATTCCTCTAAGAACTGGATGAAGGCCACAATCTCATTTCTCATGGGGCATCAAACAGCGAAGATGGTAACAAAGGTGGTAATGAATTTCTGTCAGACCACCGTGTACCATGTACAAATCTATGCTTCTCTGCTTCTAATATCTTAAGCTGCCCAGTTCCTTGGAAGATCAAAGAAAAATGTTTCCCTTAATTTATTTATATCTTTATTAAATAATGCAAGAAAAATGACACATTTTATTTGTTTTGTCTAACCAATTAATCTAAATTATAAGGAAAGGGGAAGAGATCTTTATTTATTCTCCAATATAAGAGAGGAAACTTTGAAGTGTTTACATTTTCAGAATTCCAGGAAGGACTGATAAAGATAATAGAGATAAATTGTTCATACTTATAGAGGGTTCAAAAACAAAGGGACATGATCTAAAATAGTCCGATTATGCAACGCATCTATGTGCATCCCTAACTGTTAGCACACAAATTGTTCCAATGAAGTCAGCAGGAGTACTCATGTGCTTAAAGTTAAAGCACATTTAATGGCCTTGCCAAAATGAAAAACCCAGCCGAAAACCAGGAATTAAGAACCATTAAATGTAAAGTGTAAAAAACATTGCCATGTTATCAGACAAGGTGATTGATTGTACTAATGGTATAAATAGATTCATGAGACAGCTAGATTTCCTTCTGAAGAAGAGGATTAAATAGTATGATGAAAGATTAAGAACCTGGGATTTTAAATCAAGCAGAAAAATCAGACAGGTATATTAGATGCTTTTATAAATACTAATATAAACCAAGTTGTGAAACTAACTATTTTCATTTGAAGAAATTTTTAAGATGTTGACCTGCAACAATAATTTTAAAATATTCAGATAATATGTAGTTGACCAAAATGTTTTTTAATGGAGCAATCTTCTTATAATTGCTAAATAAATTATACTCTCCAAATGATGCAGCTGCTGAGATATACAACTGCTTGTGTGCTAAAGGAATCAAGAAGTGGGCACCTAAACATTAACTGAAACCTGATATGTTCCAATTAAAAAAAATAGTCTATTGTTTTTCAGTACATTTATATTTAACCCAATAAAATAATTCCTCATCTTTACTGCCTCCAACACCATATTGGAATTATTCAATGATTGTTATGTTATGAAGAGTAAAAAAAAAAAAAATAGATCAACCACTTTTCCCATTGCAAATAAAATATTTTAACCACTATTCTGAACAAGGCACCAGCAAAACAGATGAAGTTTGAAACTTTTCATGGGGTTAAGGCCTGTCCTGAAAACACTTACATACATGAGTAACTGTACTTCTATGAGTAATCCCATCGCTTCAGTGGGACTACTTACATAATTATGTTACTTACATATAGTTCAGTAGGTTCAGGCCCTTAGTCCTCATCGACAAGTAGAGACTTTGATTTAGGGAGGAAAATATAAACAAAACACTTATAAGTGATTGAAAAATTATGCCCACTGGGCATACATTAAGATTTGTAGCAGAGCACAGTGCATTCCTGGTCTTGCTGCTTTTATGAGGAAGATTTTAAAAATCTCATTGAACACACATTATTAGCAACTTCCATACCCTGATACCATTATAGCGGGAAAAAGGGAAAATCATAAGTATAAAAAAATGAAAATCCCATTATTTGGGATTTCTTTATAGTACTTGCTGCATTTATTTTTGCCCTGCATAGGTTACCTGTATCTTATACATTCAATCAGTGTGAGTAAAGGATGTTCAATGCCCCATGCTTACCTATTCCTTGTCCTGCCCATGCTCTATTCCCTCCCACTAACTACATACTGCTATGCAGAAACCTGTTATGGAGCTTGACCATGGGCCACACAGAGATTGTACTTTCCCTGTGTGATCCTCTTTCATATCTAGCCCACCACCACCCCCTTCTACAGTGGAGCCACTTTGGTTCTGCAGTCCAAGGTCCCTTGGCAACCACCAAGGAAGAAACTTAATTTGCTTCTCTATATATATCATATTCTGCACTAATAAAAACTTGAATTGAAAAAGTTGGGTGAACAGCTTATTTCATCATAATGCATCTTGTTGTAATAGTCTGGGTATTTTGCAACTATCATCTTTGTCTCCAAAGAGTAAGGGACTGCAAAGGAAAATAATGCAGCAATATCATTATACAGAAAAATAACATTTTGACAGATGTATTAGAGATATGAATCTCTTGCCCTTATTACAACACAATTGAATGGTTATTCATGCTTTTACAAATCTGAAAACTCTTAACACTCAGTTTTTGTTATATCTTCATGTGTAAAAACAGAATTCTGGTACACTGCATCAGTTATGTTATTTCTGCCCTTCACATTTTCATCATTCTTTATTTTGTCATTTTAAACATTTTCCTAAACATTTTGTAGGTTCGCAGATTCCTTAATGCTGGTTCACAATCTTCTACTCACTGACCCCAGTAGAAATGCTAGAGGAAGCTCTTTGTTTTGTTAAGAGTGGATAGATAAAGGACAGATGTGCTATTCTAGGTCAAATATTCAAAAATGGTAAATTGTATTCTTTCAAGCAATTGACTCAGATACACAGTAGATATACAGATCTTGCTTGGATTTCAAAAGATAGTGTGCTTCCATGCGCCAATGCACATTATTTTAAGCTCTTAATAGAAGTGAACTGAGTTGGTTGCTGATTCTTAAGCAGGGCAGAAATTGTTCACAACACCATCTGTTTCCATGCAAGTTACAACAAAAAAAGGTGGTGGTTGGATTTTTTTAGAATAAAAGAAAGTATCCCTTTTAAAAGCGTGAGCTACATTTTCATCCCTAGTTTTATCCCCTTTTACGTTGCCTGAGTGGTGCAAATGGGACATAAGCTTCTTTACAGATAACCAGTTAAGAATTGCCTCATGGAGCAATTGTCAAATGGTGTAAAGCCCAAAGACCTGACATCTATGCTGATCTCCTTTCCCCCTAGGGTGACCAGATGTCCTAATTTTATAGGGACAGTCCCAATATTCAGGGCTTTTTCTTATATTAGGAGCCTATTACTGCCCACTCCTTGTCCCAATTTTTCACACTTGCTATCTGATCACCCTACTTCCCCCACCTCCTGGCCTAGGGAGTGTGATGGAGAGTACCAGCGGATAGGATGCAGGTGAAGAGCGGGAGGCTCAGAGCTCCCCTTTGTCAATTTTCATTTGGCATATGGTCCCTTAGATGGCTGTCATAAGTCAGAGTCGTCCCCAGGTTGCTCTAACTTGTATCAAGGCTGGGGCTAGGCCAGTTTGGAACTCAGGCAGCCATAACTAGGTCCCTGATGGCTCCCCTACAGCCCTGTACTGAACACATCTTAGCACAGGACAGACGCTGGGTCATTACAATTTCAAAAACATATTTAGCCTATGAGTTTTGTGCACAACAAATTTGGGGTGAATACTACTGGAAAGACAATAGTTTAATATTTACAAACAGTAAAATTGGGTCTGAAAGGCAGATAACACATAGTTAGATTAACTTCATTCCCAATATTTTTTCCAACAGCTCAGCAGCTTGTATTGTTATTATTATTAGTGCTGCATTTTAATTTAAATGCAATTTTAATTGACTACACTGCTGGAAAGACATTGCACATTTAAAACAAAAATACTCTTTCCAATGTTCTCTAACTACAGTGATTACTCCCTCTAGGCAGTAGAAAAATCACTTTATTTCTTTCCTGCTTTTCTTTCCGAGAAGAGTATGAAATTGTTACTTATGTATGAATCTCAATTTCCATATAAGTAGCTGCAGTGCAGTTGCCGTTCATTGCATTGGCCAAAATGGAAATTATACACGTCAATGGGATAAGAGACAAAATTGGGAACTAATAGTCTTCCCTTATATGAGGAACGGATTGATAATAGTTATCAATACACACTCTCACCCTTGTCAGTAGGCATATTGCTCATTTCCTTCTTGTATTTTTTTTCAAGACTACTCTGGAAATGTAAGGGTGATTTTGTTGTTGTTGATGACTTGAGCCTCATTACACCTGGTGGCAGGAGGAGTGCATGCAATATAATTTCTACAAGGTGGTTAGAGGCATGCTGTACATGTCATTTCGTTTTATCTACTGGGCCTGTGCAGTATACTTAGAATTCTCTTCTGTCCTGGGAGCTGGAAGTATCTGTTGAGTAAAAACAATATTTTCTATAATATTGGGAAGTACATAAATATTATTAGTAGGATAGCTCATTAGAGGTCTTACAGCTTTATTTGATATAAAGGTATTTTATATATTTCTACTGCTTAG
Organism: Chelonoidis abingdonii; assembly: GCF_003597395.2. Lineage (NCBI taxonomy): Eukaryota > Metazoa > Chordata > Testudines > Testudinidae > Chelonoidis > Chelonoidis abingdonii. The sequence continues at coordinate 68,271,134 of NC_133774.1, read as the reverse complement.
AGGTTATTTTTGTACTTGTGATCCTTACACATTTCATAGAACCAGAGAAGTTTGAAGAGCAATACCCTAAAAATTAAACACAGAATTCTTTTTTATATACTTGAGGGATGCTAACAGTGGAATTTTCTAAACCATTTGAAAATTCCAACCCAAATGTTCATCTTACCATACAAAGGTGAAACTAGAAAATACATTTTATGTATTTAGAAAGCAGTCCTTTTTTATGTTATATTCAATATGCTTGACCATCTATAGATCAGTTGCACAATCTTGCTAAATCTCTCTCCCTTTTCTTATTTTTTATCATCATAGTAACAGCAATGAATTTAGATTCGATACAAAGGAGTAAGTGTACAGTGTTGTACTTTTCTGAATTCTGCAATTGTATTTCTGACCTGTTCCACCATTATATCGCCTGTGATTATATTTACCCAGTTTTATCAATTTCTGAAAACTAAAGGGGAAAAGTCAAAACAAAAGCACATAGAGTCAAATTAATGTAGTCTAAATTTTACAGAAAAATTCTCCTTTCATAAGTGAGTATTAAGACTTAATAAATTGCTTTTGAATGCTTTTTTAACAGATGTCAGCCATCTTGCTTATCACTGAACAAGCCACATTTGAACTAAACAGCTGAGTATCAGGTTGAGAGATGTGGTTGCTGATTGAACATAGGTGTAATGGCTGATATACTGTCACATAGTCTGACATTAACCTAAGATCTTTGTTGAAATACTTATTACTGATGGCACAAAATGTAATTGCTAATTTTCTGCCTGAGTGGTTACATATTTTCTCCAAATCTTAAGAGTTATTCATCCTTTTTCCACTGCCCATTTCTCAGAGTTTAAGGCAGATGTGTCATTGGTCCACAGGCCAGTAATTGAACCTGTCACTTGCAATCTACTGACTTCATTCCTCAGAAATGTGACTACTGCTTCTTTCACCTCCCTGCTTATTTTTCTCTAGGTATCAAATGTCTTACTTGAACCTAAGCTAACAGGTATTCATTGTTTACCTTTACAGATCTCTGGTCACCGAGCAAAGAAATCAGGAGCAACCTCATCTGATTATTACTTTGCATTCACAGTGGAACTCTTGTTTAAAATGAGCTGTCCACTACAAGTCTAATTTTAATAAATGAATCACTCAGGTTGTAGAATTCAGTTCAAACCAGGCAGAAGAAAATACACAAGAAAGGTTTGCACAAAATTCAGACACCCCAGTATTTTTCTGAACTCTTTCAAGTAATCATCTGCCCCATAGGTAGTGGTACTTAAATAGCTTTGTTGGCTAATACAGAAAGATGGCACAAATATAAACATATCTTCTGAATCTCCTTACAGAGCTACTTTCCAATAATCAGGATCAGACACACATAGGCTGTTACGTAAGTAATCCCATTGACTTCAATGGGCCTACTTGAGTAAAATTAAATAGCTGCATGAGTGTTTTCACGATTGAGGTCAAGTGAATAAAAAGATGAATAATCTCACTGAATTCACAGACATAAGTTTTCGCATGATTAAGGCCATAATTTTGAACTAAAAGAACAGAAAAAACTAGAAACAGGTAATTCAAATCAAACTGAAAAGCTTTACTTCATTATTTTCATTTGAAACTTTAAATTCATAGAATGCGTTAAAAACATGCAAATTCCCCATTTTATTTAGTGTATTTTATGTCATTGTGGACTCTGATAATAGCGACAGAATTTCTGATTCATATAATGGCTGGGCGATCAGAAAATCAGCTGTCTGGCACACCTACTGCATGTAGTGTCTCAAAAATTCTTCTGTAAGTCTCAGATTTGGGAACTGTTTCGCTGTCTCCTTGCAAATAAATATTCATAGTCTTGGCAATGTCATCATACCTCTTGAGTGTGAGGTTTATTTGGTGGGGAGGCAGGGTATGAAAACAAGTCGTCTTCCACTCAGAACATCATGAGCAGCTGCTGCTATTCAAATAATTATTTTCTTATTCAGATAGATAAAAAGTGGCTGCTAACACTATGGTAGCTTATCATACAGTAACACCTTATATTGTGGTTCTTTCCCAGTACAATAGGCAGTGAAACAGATCCAGAGCTCAAACCACATTTCATTTCACTGATTTTTGTTTCTGTTTAGTTTGATGGTTATAAAAAGTATTAGGTTAGCAGGTATACTTTCATCTACACCGTTCAAATGATACTCAGTAGTATACGGAATGTAAGACACGCCACACATAACACAATCACACATTCAAACAGAAAAGGAAAGAGATAAGTTCGGAGAAATGCACGGCTAGGCATTCAAGTATAAAAAATCTGTATTGTGTTTAGACTACTTTTAAAAGGTAATATTTTAAGGTGATATTCTCTTAAAAATGTCAATTTCTATATGTAGTATATAATGGTATGAGATGATCAATAAAATGTCATTTTGTTTAAAAAGAATATCATGATTTTCAACCTTTTAGATTGGAATTTTCAAAAGACGTTGAATGCCTAATTCCCTAGTTTTGGGATAAATTCTGAAGTCCACTAGCAGAGACTCCCAGGAAGATTTTTTATGGGAAATCCATCCAGTCCCACAGAAAGCACATAGAAGACATTCTGCTTCTTTGCTCTCTAAGCTCCTTAAGTACTGTAACCTTGAACCCGTAGAGTTGAAGTAGATGGGCTTCCTCAGTGTGTCTGGCAGAGGAAACAGTGACAGTGGTGCTGATGTTTTCTTTTCCATACGCTTGGGAATAGTTTAGCCATATTTCTCTCCACTTCCCCTTCATCACACAGAAGATGAGAATATGAGATCGATAGACCTAAGAGATTGGAATGAAAAGAAAATTTTTAAAACGCTTGCCCCAAAACAGAACTATGTTGAAATATCCATTGTCAGAGCTTTTCAATTCAATAAAATTCTTTGAGTCCATGGCACTAGTGACAGACAGAGAAAAGGAGGCTCTCATGTGTTAGTTACAGCACTGGCCTGGGATGTGGGAAACCTAGGTTCAATTCGCTGCTCTGCTTGATTCAAAGCAGTTTTTCATCCACGGTCACTCTGAATCACACAAAACAGAGATTTAAACCTAATTATCAGATTATGGAGTGTGAGTCCCAAAAAACCTTTTTATGAAAACTTCTGCAAAATGTTTTTGTTTTGACACAACTGCATATTTTGATAAATTTTAATTTTGTTGCAAATGTTCCAACCAGCTCTATTTAAAAAAAAATTCTGAAAAACATTCAATATTCACTTGTTTTTTAGGTTTTACTGACAACTGGAAACTCAGATCACATTAATAAGGTTTTCTAAGGGCTCAATTTCTGGTGAAACTCGGCTAGATTTGAGCTAACTAGAGTCAATTTATGATTACAATAAATTTGCAATTTTGCATATTCCAAAATAAAGTTAAGTAAACTTTATCAGGTTTGATTTAATTTTATTCTGAGTGTTTTCAATCATTTGAACCCAGAAGTCAGATGAAAACTCATTGTGGGGAGCTGAATCCAGGTGGACTGAAACCATAGAAAATTATGAACATAAAACTCAGTTAAGTGAAACCACTGAGTTTCACACCTTTCTAATCTTCTTGTTATCTGTACCATTATGACTGAATGGACCCTACACACATCTTACACATTATTGTAATAATCTTTGTAAAAAATACATTTGGTGAGGTAGAAATTAAAAACTAATGACTCAATGGTCAATGATATCATGATGAAATGTGGGCAGCAACATTCTGTGTAAAGTTATAAACATAGCTGAAATTATGACTGAAATGTATTTACCAGACAAATCTGAGGAAGGGGTAAACCTGTTTCTCAAAGACAAAGGAGAAGCTGATGCCTCTAGCCTAGACTCATCAAAGTTGATTTGCCCTCACCCAGAAATTTGGAGGGGGTCAGCCTCTTTCATCACGAGACTTCAGGTCTCTGGCCTCATACTGGGAAGGAACTTTATCTAGGGGTAACCACTAGGAAAATGCATTTCAAAAGGTGAGTGGACTATAAAAGAGAGGGGAGGAAACATCCCAGGTATTCTCTTTCTTTTCCCCCTACCTAACTCTTTCACCTAAGACAAAGGAACCAGACTTTGAACTTTTGGAGGGATTCTGTCTGGAGAATTTGGTCAGCCCTGTTGCTGGGGACATATGCTAAGGATTTTACCTTGAACAAAATCTAGATTATTAAGTCTTAGTTACTAGAGAGCATTTTATCTTTATGCCTCTTTTAATTATTTCTGACTTTAATGCCATTTACATGTACTCAATTAAAATCTCTCTTTTTGTAGTTGAATAAACTTGTTCTATTTTTTTTTTAGCAAAACTAATCCAGTGTCATGTTTAAACTGAATTGTTTGGTAACTCCAGTTGACATAGCAAACTGTACCCTGACAGGGGCAATGGACACTAATACCTGAATTGTCCAGGAGGGGTGTGGACAGTGCAGATCACAATTTTGGGGGGAAATTCAGAACTAGGAGTGTGTCAGGGTCACCCTGCAAGTAGTAACCAAGGCTACTGTAAGCCAGAGTGTAGCAGTTGTTTGCTGACAGGATCCTGGGGTCTGAGTTGCTGGATCAGGGATGGGCTATACACAGACACGCAGTGCATGACATGCATGCTGTTTGGCTGTGAGCACCCTAGGCTGGAAGCTGCAACAGTAAAGCATGGTGAGACACCCAAAGTTTCAGGGCAGGTGGTGACACAACCCTGCCCGGGTCTGGATTGCACTCAGGAATATGAGAAACCCTGCTAGCTGTTAATGTACAGTACATTCTCATTCTCCACATCATGTAACCAAGCTATACATAATTAACTGTTTTACTATTTCCTCCTAAGGAAACATAAATGGTCCTTAACAAGTATTTCATTGTTTAGAAAGAAGACCAACTCTCCATCAGCCTCACGTGGGCACTAAATTTGATTCTGGGGATTTAGAATTACTTGTTTAGAACAAACTTACTTGAGTGTTGAGTTTTTTCAGCTCATGTATGTGAAATACATTTTTATGAGTGCATTACAGGTATCATGTATGATCTTGCTGCAAAAGAATTTTTCCTGATACAAGATAAAATTATGGTGTCAATTGTGGCTTAGTCACAAGCCTTATGAACAGGTACAGATTGGGAAATGGATTCTGATTCAAGGACTCTAACTCCAGTTTCCTTATGCTCCGATGGGGGAACATATGCTTCATGAGCCCTATACTAGATGCAGTACACATTCTTTGGTATACTGTAGAGTAGAACTGTGACCCTGATGATTTCCTGCCACCTCTTGCTGTAATGAATGGGGAAGAGTGACACAGACACCTGAAGATGCTGCTTTCCTCTCCATGTTGTTACCTACGATATGGGTAGCCACCACTGAGGAGTATGTGGGTGCTTTTATTCCCCCTTCTTCTTATTTCCTGGCAGAAGGGGGGAAAGAATATTTTATAATATCTCGAATGACTCAACTCTTAAGGACTATGGGTTCTATATAGGCTTGTGCTGCAGGATTTGGATGCAGAAGTGGATCAATGTTGTAAATACTCACAACGTTCAAATTCCAAGACATTGGGATATAGGGTTAGTCCTATTGCTAGACCAATGGCTATATTACTAGATGACTGTACATTTTTCTAAGTCACCGAGTTTTGAAAACTCTTAAATTTCTGTAAACTTTGGATTATGTACATATTCTGTTTGCAATAACACAAATATCACAAAATGCAACTAATTCATAGAACCTTAGGACTGGAAGGGATCTCAAGAGGTCTTCTAGTTCAGTTCCCTGATTGCTCTTGGCATTTTCTCTAATACTGTACTATATATTAATCATTCTATAAAATTCCCCTGTAGAAGACTCCAGTGATAAAGCATGTCTCACAGCTAGAAAACATCTAGATCTGAATTGTGCAAGCTTTATATTTCATCTGGGCATTTTGAGATCCTTGGAACCTAGTAACTTTAAGTGCCAGCCCCTGAGTTTTGTGAGACAACCCAGTTCTTTTATCTGAATATTATCTTTACATGTCATTTGCTGTTAGTATGCTTGCATCTCATCATACAGTAGACTGTGCTAATTAAGTAATCATGTCTTAACATTCACATCCTTTATTTAACTGTAATGATCTGATGGAATAGTAGGCTTCAGCTAAATTAAATGTGTAAAAAAAGACTGCTACATACATTGTTGTAACATGAAACAATATGTAACCTTAGAAATTATAATTGGAAACTACATTTTAATTTTTTTTTAAAAAAAAGATTTGTCTTCCATCAGCCCAAAGTACTGACCAAACAGAAGTTATTTTGTCATCATTCTTGTCTGAAAACATGAGTTTCAGATTTGAGCAATACAGATTCAATGGAAATGTGCTGCTGGTTTTATGTTTGTTGTCTGCATTATCTTAATTAATCTTTCACTTCCGGAGATCTGAGTTCAAATGCTGGCTTCATTCGCAAGTAGAGATTAATTTTGTCGTCTGATTGTGACCACCACATCGCAAAAACACTTCATGGCTGATGTTACATACACAAGAGAAACCTCGGACTAGAGAAGCAAGGATGGTGTGTGTCAAAATGGGCAGTGAGGCGGGGAAGCTTGTGCTATGCCTCTCTAACTAGTGATATTTGTCTCTCATTTTCACAAGCACTAAATTTCTGCAAAACATTAATAAGCAGGAAAAAATTAAAATTAAGGATGTGAGGATCAAGTAGATTTAAAATCCAGCTCTCATCAATTCAAAATGTGCATTGAACTAAGACTTTTCAAAAGCTATGTATTAAAGTTTATTAGTGATTATTAAAGGTGCCAAATTGAAGGCACTGTAAAAAAAGTCCTTTGTTTATCCACAAAACAGATACTTCATGAACAACAATCAAGTAAACCTTCTTCACACCAACTTCTCCATATAAGTCAACCTTATTCTGGAGGCCCAACTACTAGAAGTGAGAGAATAACTTCATCTCAATGACCATTCAAACCTCGGTTTTTCTGCTCCAGTTGTTACCAAGGGTACTTGTTAATTTATTTATTTGATAAGTTGAGTCACTAAGCTAAATTCCACCAAAACTCAACATATTATTATACACAAACTGGGATAAGGGGGATAATGGTGTCAGCATGAATGGATACTTTTGTCACGAAGATGGAAAGAAAATCCACACATTCAGAATGTGTAGTCTATTGGGGAGGATATGGGTGCAGAAATAAGATTGGGGACACAAGAGAGAGAGAGCAGATAGAAGAGATAGAAACCTGGGGATCAAAAGGAGGGAGAAAGAACGGCTTGGGGTGAAGGAAAGAATGTAGGACACTACAGAGGAAAAAATAAAGGCATCTCCATAAGAAAAACAGCATTTCTGTGGCAGAGAAGATTCTTGAAACAGTTTGGAAGAGAGAAATCTGAAAATATATAGAAAGAGGGACTTTGATACACAAAAAGTGAAAGGAGATAGAGACAAAGAGAGAACAGTGCCTATGAACACTTTGAGATTCTCAGATGAAAGGCACTATGTAAATCTCTGGAACTGTTCATTTTACCGTCTTTTTCTTTTCAGAAATATATATATATAATTTGATTACAGGGTAAATTTGTAGCATATGGATTTCACTGTATCTTGTTTATGATTAGTGAAGAGACTAGTAAGAACACCTGCCCAGACTGTGGGCCAAACTCACCTCTGGCATGAACAAGCACAGCCCTGTTGTATTACGCCATGGACGAATTTGACAATATTTACTGTAAATACATTTTTACTTGCCTATGGGGGAGGGGGGAACCCAGCCAGAAAAGCTTTACCTATAAATCAAAACAACACAAATCATCCCTCAAAAATAAGTTATTAATTGTTATTAATAATAATTATTATTAATAATATTTTTCAGATTCACTGTAGCGCATCTGTCAGGGAATCTTTCACTGCCCTTCCCATCCACTCAAAGCTAGGCGGCTTCCACTGCTCAGAGGAGGCCTAGGAGAAAGTAACACAGCTTCAAGCATGATGCACATCCCACCTGAACAAGCCCAACCATTTTCCTTCTTTCTCTTCCCTTTCCACAAAGCCATGGATCTATGGAGAATGTTCCATGGGATCCAGTGGGGGAATGACACCACAAATACAATGTATGATGACCAAGTTCTTCTTTTGTGTGGCAGGAAGGTCCATAAATAGAAGGTCTTCTCCATGCATGGATCTAGAGGAGTAATCCCTATAATGGTGTATGAGTAATTTTCAACATCCTTAAAAGCAGAAAAGGGGTCCATGCTGACTTTATCACTGGAAATACAGATGTTGAGTTACACTTACAGTTCAAAAGTTGATCTTGTTGAATCAGGCTAGCATGATACCATGTAATTTTACTATTAAACAATAATCACATTCCTATCAATCAATGCTTGGTTCTCATCTAAAGATTTATACGATGAAAAAAGGATGAGTGAAACAGAGGTTAAATTATATCATGAAAACATCATTTCTGGCCCTAGTGAGAAAATCTGTGCTTGGAATTTTGTAAACATTCCTTGGAAATTTTCTAGAGCCAGATGCATTTCCCCTAATGTGGACTGGTAGGAGAAAACTCTCCAGAAATGAGGCAGGGAGAATGGAATGACAGAAGCTGTCACTTCCCGACAATCTACAGAGTTCCCTCTATGTGGTTAGCAATCTTGAGAGTTTGGAGGTAAATGAGAGTATAGGTAAACAGGGGCTGCCTTCAACTATTAGAGGTTTTCCTAAGCACAAATCCTTTCTGTAGCCAATGCTGGTTGGACCAGTATTAAGTCTCCTACTGTAACATTAAGTCCCTATGAAGGGAGTTTCAATGCACAGCCACAGCTGGGAAGCCAGTGACAGTTGAGTGCAGTGCCAAGTTTGTCAGGGATCTTTGGGGAAGTATTCCACAGGTTCATTAGGGGATCCACAGAGTAGGAACTTGCATTAGCCAGTTGTTCCAATTCTGTCCTCTTCAGTTTCTACTTTGCCACCATCCATACGTTAATGATAAGCTGATGTGATGAATTCCCTATGCCAAGATACTAACAGCACTTGAGTGTATTTTTCTTGCATCTGTTTTCCTGTAGGAAATGTTGATTGGGAATAAAATGATGAAGTATTAATTAGATCCAAAAATAATATCTCAATATATTTTAGACTGTCACCCATGAATAGTTATAATTTGTTAAGAAGTAAAAGCAGTAAATAAAAGCATCATTAAACCAAATAAAACCAAAACCATAGTTAAAGTGTATGGTCAATCTTCTAAAAATATGTATGTCTGGCCCTACATTTAATATTTTTTGGTCTTCTGTTTTGAGGTGATGAAAATATGGCTTCTAGTGTAGCAACACTAATCAAGTTGGGAGTAGGTGTCTAGTGCGGTAGCTGAGACAGGTTTTTGAGTCCTTCTTGTTTAAGAACTTCATCGATAAAAGGAAATAAACAGCATGTAAATCACTGAAACTCACAAATGATATTAAATTGGGAAGCACTGCAAATACCAGAGAGGACAGGGAAAGAACATATATTGATCTATAAAAATTCAAAACATGGTAACAGTGGATAACAAATTAAACACAAAACTTTGCGCTGCAAAATAGAAATGAAAATGGTCAATACAGGTAAAACCTCAATTAACCTCAATTTCAGCTGTGGTAGACATTTCCAAAATGTGGATAATCTGAGTTATGAACAATCAGAGTTTGGATAATCTTGAATGCAAACATTGGATACAACTTTGGCATACATGCAGTATTCATAAGCAGCAAATCACAAGCCAGAGAAATACAATACCAGTCACTTTTCACATAACTCTGGTTGCACTCAACCCTAGGCTCCTCATTATCAGAAAGATATCAATACTTTGTAAACAGTTCAGCAAAAAGCATAAAAATTATTATGGGCATGGAGAAACTGACCTATGAGAAAAATTAAGAAGGATAAATATGTATAAATTGTCTATGAGAATAAAGGGCAGAGAGTTCCAAATCATAATAATAGTTACAAATATTCAAAGGATTATTGGTATTATAAACACCAGAGGGAGATTATTGTGAAAAGAAAATATTCAGATGGATCGTGGGAAAAAACTTTTTTGACAGTCAGATATATTAGGCTATGGCAGAGTATTTCAACAAAGTGGTAGAAGCTCCTAAAACTGTACTGGAGAAAGCATGGGAAAATATAATATTGGCTACTATCCTACTTTAGAGAGTGGTTTCCTAGGGCCTGATTCAAAACTCTTTCAAATCAATGCAAGTCTTTCCATAGGTCCTAGACGCCCTAGTAACTAAAGGACTTTTTCAAAGTCTATCAGTGCCTCCACAAGTGATCTTCAAAAAAGTATAGCATTACTACTGAGGGGAAAACACTCCAAGCTCCAACTACCACAGGATGGAAAATAGTCCAAATACAACAAAATAAAAGGAAAATAGTAGAAAGTCTTACAAAGTTAAAGCCTTTCATGTTATACTTGAGGACTGTGCCAGGGAAGATAATGGAGCAAGTAATTAAGGAAATCATCTGCAAATACTTGGAAGGTGGTAAGGTGATAGGGAATAGCCAGCATGGATTTGTAAAGAACAAATCGTGTCAAACCAATCTGATAGCTTTCTTTGATAGGATAACGAGCCTTGTGGATAAGGGAGAAGCGGTGGATGTGGTATACCTAGACTTTAGTAAGGCATTTGATACGGTCTCGCATGATATCCTTATCGATAAACTAGGCAAATACAATTTAGATGGGGCTACTATAAGGTGGGTGCATAACTGGCTGGATAACCGTACTCAGAGAGTAGTTATTAATGGCTCCCAATCCTGCTGGAAAGGTATAACAAGTGGGGTTCCGCAGGGGTCTGTTTTGGGACCGGCTCTGTTCAATATCTTCATCAACGACTTAGATGTTGGCATAGAAAGTACGCTTATTAAGTTTGCGGACGATACCAAACTGGGAGGGATTGCAACTGCTTTGGAGGACAGGGTCAAAATTCAAAATGATCTTGACAAATTGGAGAAATGGTCTGAGGTAAACCGGATGAAGTTCAATAAAGACAAATGCAAAGTGCTCCACTTAGGAAGGAACAATCAGTTTCACACATACAGAATGGGAAGAGACTGTCTAGGAAGGAGTATGGCAGAAAGAGATCTAGGGGTCATAGTGGACCACAAGCTAAATATGAGTCAACAGTGTGATACTGTTGCAAAAAAAGCAAACGTGATTCTGGGATGCATTAACAGGTGTGTTGTAAACAAGACACGAGAAGTCATTCTTCCGCTCTACTCTGCGCTGGTTAGGCCTCAACTGGAGTATTGTGTCCAGTTCTGGGCACCGCATTTCAAGAAAGATGTGGAGAAATTGGAGAGGGTCCAGAGAAGAGCAACAAGAATGATTAAAGGTCTTGAGAACATGACCTACGAAGGAAGGCTGAAAGAATTGGGTTTATTTAGTTTGGAAAAGAGAAGACTGAGAGGGGACATGATAGCAGTTTTCAGGTATCTAAAAGGGTGTCATCAGGAGGAGGGAGAAAACTTGTTCACCTTAGCCTCTAAGGATAGAACAAAAAGCAATGGGCTTAAACTGCAACAAAGGAGTTTTAGGTTGGACATTAGGAAAAAGTTCCTAACTGTCAGGGTGGTTAAACACTGGAATAAATTGCCTAGGGAGGTTGTGGACTCTCCATCTCTGGAGATATTTAAGAGTAAGTTAGATAAATGTCTATCAGGGATGGTATAGACAGTGTTTGGTTCTGACATGAGGGCAGGGGACTGGACTTCTCGAGGTCCCTTGCATTCCTGGAATCTATGAATCTATGAAATGTAGCTATGTTTAGTGGCAATTAAACCAAGTTATAATACAGAGCCATTTTGGTGTTCACTGTTCATGCAGTTTCTCTGTTTTGTAGATTTAAAGAGTATAGACCCGAAAGGATGATTGTTTCAGGATTTTGCAGTTAATCTTTGTCTGATTTATTCTGGCCGGTTATGTGTCTCTTATTCCAAATGGTCCACACTTTCAGTTCACTATCTGGTTACCACACAAAGGAGATACATGGGGTCTGTAGTAGTTATCAATTAGTATAAAAATCGCATTGAGACATTAGTATAGAAATATGTGGGGAACTGAACATTTATGCAATATACAGCCCAACAGCAGGGAAAGAGGTTATTAAAAAATCCCAAAGAACTGTCTTTTAGAGTGAAACATGCTGGCATAAGTAATTTCCATCTTTAGAAATATATATTAATCTTGATGTGTCATTCCAAAAGCATATTACTTTATATTAGAAAGCTGATAAAAAGTGTTTATTTTTGTTCCTAGATTTTACTGAGGAATTGCTTTTTGTAAGGATGATGTGCAGAAAAGGGAAAACTGTGTGTGTTGAGATGAATTTCAAATGAGTTTCAGAAAATATTTATGATAAATAAGATGGAATTTGTTGTTAAGTATGTAAAAAAAACTTTAGATGAGAACTGATTTATGAATTTTAAAATGTGGTCACATAATATTGATATATGTTTCCTAATTTTAGATATAAAGCAAATCCTACTCAATTTACTCACAGGCGTGAATCTCATTGTGTTCAGTAGGACTGCTAATATGAGTAAAGCAAGCAGAATTTCTTCCAAAGTCATCAGTTATTTTCACTTTTGCCTCCTTAAATCTCAGTTCCCCAGACTCCAGAAAGGTAGAATGCTGTTGCCTAGCTAGTCATACATATAAAGAAGTGTAACCACATCATATTCATCCCGAAACAGCTCCTCTGGCTCCTTATTAATTTTAATCCTATTTCTGAATCCCTCTACTTGTTAAAACCTCTCCTTGGACTTGATCCAGCAGTCTGTCTCAAGAACTACATGCTCAATCATAGCTGATGTTCAGTGCAACTTTGGCCCTAACCTATTTTTCAGCTTCCCCCAACCCTGGGGCTGACCAGTGTCCAAACTGGAGAAGACACTGAGATGATCAATTTACACAATCTAGAGCTGATACTTAGGGACTATTCCACTGGCCGGGGACTGCTGGAGCATGGCACACTTTGGTCACACTTCTGGACCACCAAGAAACACCTCTTATGTGGGTTGCAAGATGCAGTTGGTATAGAGTTGACTATGCCAATTTATACTAGAGGAAGTGAGAAGATGAGTTTCCCATCTAGAATTAAACTCCAAGCCCAGGGCATATTTATGCCTATTAAAACAGTGCAGAGGGGACTTTAAAGGTGGAAATTTGCCCCTTTATCCCTCAGAACTCAACCACTCCTTCCTCTTACCTCTTTCTGGCCTCCAGTCCTCTGTATCTAACCACAAAATCTTTTTGGTGCAAGGGCCATCACTGCTGTTGCTGCCATCAGGAAAAATGTTCCTCTGCATCTTTGCCTCAATCTCACTCTGTTGCATTTCAAATACCATGTTAAAATATTTTTTTTCTTGCCTAGACTTCTTAATAACTCTCTGATTAAGTCTACAACTGTATTATTTTCCCATGATTTCTAATATTGAAGATGAAATAATCCTACATGGGGATATAGTCATATAAAAGTTGCATTATCTGCTTATTTTTTCTCCCCTCCCCATGCACACACTTTACTTGAAAGACCATCATATTCATTGTCTTTTAATTTAACCAGAAGTAGTTTAATTTAGTGCTAGTAACACCCACTATTATTAAGAGTGAAAATCAGTTTCCATTGTAGCCTTCTATCTTTACACATTCATAATTTTCAAAAACAGAAGTATTAGAACTGGTTGGAAATTAAAAAAAAATTACATTCCAGGAGAACTTCCAATATTCAGAAATTTGCTTTCTTCCCAATTCAGGATGTAAAGTCAAAATATTGAAATTTTGCATGAAAGTAAAAAAAAAATTGCTTTTGAAAATTGTAACCTGTTGAAACATTTCATGTTGATATTTTTGATTGAAACAAAGCATTCTAATATTCTCAAAATCAGAACATTTTGTTTCAGTTTGTTGAATGGCACAGAAATGTTTCATTTTAGCTTGATTCAACTTTAATCCATGCCCAGCTGAGCTGTTGTGCAACATCTCATCAGAGTTGTAGTAAAGATGTCTCATTGCCCCAATACCTTCTATGAGCCAAGTGCCCAACCACATTATGCCTCCCATGATGTATCATGATTACAAGACTCCCAAGACACACTTCAGCAGTTCAATGAAAGAGAAGAACATGTTGCATCATGGAATATGTAGTCCAGCCATGGAGTAGAGCCAAGAGAGGAGAATGAGGACATGAGGAACCTGAACTAAACTCCTCTGAGACATTGTGACTATTCACGCTGACATACGTTAAAGTCCAACTATTCGGAAACAAATGTTTCAAGTTGTTTTGTCGAACCAAAATGTTTCAGTTTGGGTTCTCTCGACTTAAAATAAAATATTTCATTTTGATTTTCCCAAGAATTTAAAAAAAAAATCAAAATGAAAGCCCATGAAAAAAATCCATTGAAAAAAAATGCCACTAAAAAATTGATTTTTCAGAAACTATATTTAATACTAACCTTCCTCCTCCACCAAAAAAAACATTTTTGATGAAAAGGTCGCAACCAGCTCTAATAAGTACTTACAGGGATTAGTGCACCCTGTAGTTCAGATATACAGAAAACAGCATTGCACAGAGGAGCATAAAATTCCCATCTTGTGAACTAGCTTTACTGCCTTCTGTAGAGCCTGAGATGGGTATGGACAGAGTCTCAGGTTATGTACACTGAGGAGAAATTAAGGTGGGAGGTGTGTGGAAGATACCTTTTTCTTTTTTTCTTTTTCTTTTTTTAACTCATAGAGAAGCAAAAGAAAAAGCAACAATAGGCAATGGCTCTTTTGGAACAGCATTGAAGGAAAAAAAATAATGGTGTTAATCTTAAACTTGAAATATTTCAGCTACTTGGAGAGACAGTTTCAAATCTAGCCAGGCTTAGGTCAGTCTTTCATCTTTAAAGTAAATGGATAATTGAGCTTGATGCAGTTTAGTGTGTGGATTTCTAACACAAGAGTTTAAACACTGAATCTCTCCTTGATCTGGGTGGGAACATTAAGGAGGCCATGGTGCATTTTGTTAAAGTAGTATGGGAAACTCTGTTGTCAAATCAGGACTGTCCCTATAAAATCGGTATATCTGGTCACCCTGGTCATGGTAATCCATGGGTATTGTCTTAGTTTCCTTTTCAGAGGTGCTCAGTTTTAAAAGTTAAAAAAAAAATCCTTTTATAACTGACATCCATACAAGATTAGCCTGAGGTCTGAAAAATCATGCTGGGTCCTTTTGTCTCATACATTATCAATAGTAAAATCTCTACAGGACTTCAGTGACACTTGGCAATACTATGGCAAGTAATGATGTCTCATGGGAGTTATTGATTTGCCCTGTAATGGCAATCATTAAACAATCCTGTTGATAATGCAAAAGAAAGAGCAGAATCCAGGTCACTTTCTCTTAGAATCATTGCCCATACTGTGCTTACTGAAAGAAAACCCAATACAAATGAATTTAGGTAACTGGCACGAGCAGATACAATTTAAATGCAATCTTGCAGCAATGCTGTTGAGCAAGAAAGGCTATTTTTACTTAATATTTTTTCAGAGTGGAACCAAACTTTAAATCAAAATGGTTGATTTATTGGGATGTCTGTATGCAAAATAAATTAGCTTAATAATGGTAACATTACATCTATCAAATCAGTCTTTTCATATTTGGTTTGGTTTGTCACCAACCATTTCACTGAGACTTGAAAATCAAGCCAAATCTGATGACTGTATATGCTGTACTATAAAGGCATGTCTACACTGCAATTAAACACCATCAACTGACTTGGGTTCATGGGGCTTGGGCTATGGAGTGTATTAATTGTGGCGAAGACGTTTTGGCTTGGACTGGAGCCCAGGCTCTGGGACCCTTCTCCTTCAGCCCTAGTCTAAACATTTACACTGCAATTCAACAGTCCCATAGCCTGAGCCATGCAAGCCCAAGTCAGCTGACATGGGCCAGCCATAGGTGTTTAATTGCAGTGTAGACATACCCTTTGTTACTGTGTATAGGGTTCAAAAATATCCATTTGTATTACACTTTACTTTGTGTTAATTGACAGAGAGCAGAGGTAAAGTTACATTTCAAGCTTTGATGTTGCATTTATTGAATGTAAGCTCTTGATTTCTTTTAACATTTAGTTTTTAGCTAAATTTTAGCTTTTAACATGAATAAGAGAAAGATTAGCAATTGGATTAGGGGACTTTCTTTGGTTGAGTCATGTATAACTGCATTGGGGGACACCCATTTGCTGTAACTCTTTGAACTATGGTGTTACCATGAGCATTAAACGAGGAATTTATCATGAAAGCAAATAAGCCAGGTCTAGATATATTTTATGGCATAACACAGTCTTAGCATGGTCTTGAATGGGATGGTCAGGGTAGCATCGAGTTACACCAGAAAAGGGCCAGACCAACCTGGAGTTCTTATTCATTCATCATGTCTGTACAGGAAGGTAAATAACTTTTAACTGCTCAAACTGTAAACATATGGAGAAATTATTAACATCTTTTGAATTTATGCTTGTATTGACTGCAGGGACATTTAACAACCGACAGAGTCCACAGATCAGGTATTTACATATCCACATATTGTTTTTTGCATCACAACTTGGTTGCTTCTGCAACAAATTGCAAGCACAATACTAAAGGCTGTTTAATCCTCTTTGAAAATTTGAGGTGCATTCCATGAATGAACATACCTACCTACACTCCAGACTTAGGCACCTATGTCCTTGTGCATGGCATCACTATAATCCACCTAACCCTGTAGGCACCTAAAACTCAGTTGGCGCCTAACTTTCCATCTATATTGTTCTTTCATTATTTAATCCACAGTGGAATGGCTTCAACAGGGAGATTAAGAGACCCCACATCTTAGCTCAGTGGTTACAACCTTCTCCTGAGAGGTGGGACAATCTTGTTCAAATACTTTATCCCTGTAAATCCAGAAAGGGAGGAATTGAAGCTGTGTCTCCCACATCCCAGGAAAGTGTTTTAATCACTGGGCTAAAAGTTACAAGGTGGGAACCTCCTCCTGCAGCTATTTTGTGTTCAGCAAGGAAGAAGCAGTTTAGGCACCTAAACTACCTGACTCAGGTGGAAGGTTCCCATTTGTGGATCAAGCAGAGATAGGTGCCTGCCTGAAGCCTGAACTTTAGGCACCTCTCTCTGAGAAAGAAGCAAGACTGAGCAAACATTTTCTTGTCAGCATCTCCCATTGGCTAGCTCAGGTGGCTCCATGCTGCCTTTTGTGGATCACATCCCCATTCATTCTGCCTCCATTCACTGTTTAGGGAGCCTGGGCACCTAACTTGTCTTTGGGAATCTCAGTTTTATTCCTGTCATTTTCTAGGTGCTTAGAAGCTAGGTGCCATGATAATCAGTATTGCAAACCTGGATTCCCTTTGTGAGGCATAGTTCTTCCTTTATGTCAAAACCCAAATATGCTGACATATTTAAGTGCTCAATATAATGTCCCCACATAGGCTACTCAGGTTTGCTCACTCGCTACTGCTGGTTTATATCTCTCTCAATGAAATTTCTGGTGTTTGCTGCCAATTAAGTTTGTTAACATCTCCCAAAGAACTCCTGTTCCCTTGCTGAGCCTAATTAGTGAATGGTTGATAGCATCAGAAGAGCTGCAACTGCTTAGGGTAGAGATAACCCTTTGCTTGCTAGGTGCAGTGTAGGGTTAATCCACTTACTCATACACGATGCTATTAATAATTATCTCACTAAAGCAGATACAAAACTGCATTTCTTTTGAAAATTACCTATGTAGTAGATTGTAATTGTTTATGAAGTTCTGGGAATGAGAAAATAATGATTATATTTATCTAGGACATTCATTTTCTTAATTTTGGGGGGGTCCATATTGGGAGGAAGATGGATTTTTCACTATTCAAGATTAATGGGTAAATCCTCAGAGGTACATTTAAAGAGTGTGATTGTTTGACCTGTGATACATTGTCTAAAAAAGAGAGAATGACAACTAAATTCATTTAATTGCTGAGTTTCTTGATATACTGTCTAAGAGTGACACATGGGAAAGGTTACTTAAAGAGAGAGGGAGAAAGAAGAATCTGCTTCTTTGCCAAGCACAATTGGTTTGATATAATTATCATTTCAGGTGTTTTTGTTAATAACTAGTCTAAACATAGAAGATGAATTCATTAGTATGTAATAAAATTAGGCAAACTAGCTTCATTTAATCTAGTAAAAGTTGCATGTGTGTATTTGTATACAGATTGGACAAGGAGCTGCGGGGGGGATGACTGGGACTGGCTGGGCAAAGATACTGAACTAAAGAACCAGGAAGAGGGGGAGAGTGGTGTAGGAAACCAGGAGGGCATCAGGGATATTTAGTCTGGATGGGAAGCCTGGGAAGGGAGATTAGTACTGGGATTTAATAGAGGGTGGAAAAGAAAAACAAGTCAGAGTTGCCAAGACAAGGGAACTGGGACCAGCTGGGTAAGGAGACTGGAGACAAGGAATTAGAGTGGGAGTAGTAGAATTGGGATTGTCTGGGCAAGGAATTGGACTGGATATGTGGGGAGAGACTGGGAGGCACGGGGAGACTGGGACTCAGACAGAGAGCCTCAAGAATGAGAGGAGGACTGGCTGGGCAAGGAGGCTAGGACTGGGGTGGGAAGCCTGAAGAGTGGAGACTGGGACTGCAAAAGCAAAGAGAAAAGATCTGGGACAAAGATTCTGGGTTGGGGAAGTGACAGGATTGGGATCGGAGGGAACAGAAAATTCTGTTCCCACTCCTCCGGTAAGCATTCTTCAGTCTCATCATGCCTTTGCTGTCAACAAATAGCTAGAAATCAACTAGTGAAGGGTTTGTCTCACTCCCCAGTAGTGCTGGTCCTCAGAGAAGATGACAACCTGCTATTATTGTACGTTGAACCTTAATTTGATCCACTTGTGTATATATGACACGGTACTTAATTACATGATCACATATTAATTTTTGCCACAGGATCCCTGTCTCACTCAGTGCACAGGGAAGGAACCAGGGTGATATAGTTTGTGATGGTAAAAGATCAAGTCAGCTCATGCCAAGGCCATTGGGCCTCACTGAACACTGAAAATGCATGGCTGGAAATCATTCTGGCTTGCCGGTGTGTTAGTATTGTTAAACTAGATATTAGAGTATGTTTAGACTGTACGGAATGCTTGTAGGATGCTGCATGTATTAATCTTACTGACAACATCAGTATCCCATGTTATAAGGTAATGTTTAAGTATGTGCTCTGTAACTATACAAATGTTTGCTGAAACTGTAAATGCACACAATCAAGGGAGAAGCACTGCCAAGTTTAACACAAGAGGTGTTATCTCCTCCCCAACAAAAGAAGGCCTATAGACAACAGAAAAGTAATTTTGGAATATTGGTGGACAAATGAGTTTGCTGATTGCTTCCCCCACGACCCTGAAGAAGATATGTACACAACCCCTCGTCCCATCATAGTTTGAATACTGGGGGAAAGGCATAAAAGTCACTGAGGAGAAATCGTTATCACTATGTTGCATGGAATTTGGAGAGGGCAATATTTCTATGTGTAAGCAAGGGATCCCCAAGCTGATATATATAGCTTGCATATGTAGCAGCTACTTTTGGAACTTAAGACTAACACATTTGTGTGTTTACATTTTCCTGCTTTAACCTTGCTCATTTCTTTTTCCTAGTTAATACATCTTTAGTTAGTTTATTATAGGACTGGCTACAAGCATTGTCTTTGGTGAGAGATCTAGGATGCACTTGGCCTGGAGCAAGTGACTAGTCCTTTGGGACTGGAAGTAACATGAATATTGTTGTGATTTTTGGGAGCAAGGGACCATCTATCAAAAAGACAGGCTTGCCTGAGTGACACAATAGACTGGAGTGCCCAAAGGAACTGTTTATGTCTCCATATTAAGGTGCTTAGGAGTTCACACTTGTTACTTGGTTGGTGAACTTTGATTATCAGAATACACAGTTGCATGTGGGGTTTGTGCCCTGTTTCTTGACCATATCCTTGAAGTTGGCACCCACAGTCGTGAACCACTCCAGACAGCTTGACATAGTGAAAAGAAGACTGCTGTCTTCTTCATTTTTTGCAGAAGCTGGAAGGCAGGCGATTGCAGAGAGAGAAAGGATGATCTTACAGTTAAGGCAGTTGAATGCTGCCCTGGAGAACTGAATTTTATCCCTGCGTCTGCCACAGAGTTCCACTGCAATGCTTGATGAATCACTTAAACCAAACTTTTCACAAGTAGTAACTAATTGTGTGTTCCTCATTTTCCAGGTGCCCAATTTGCAGAAGTGCTGACCACTCACATTTGTAACGGAAGTCATTTTTTGCACAAGAATTCAGGGTTCTTAATGGAAAATCAGTCTATCCCTGCACAGGATTTTATTGTGTGCCTCACAATCAGATATACTTTTCTATCAGAACTTCAGGACTATAATATATTGAAGGGCTATTTAGGCAAATATTGTACATCAGGCCAAAGAGGAGGTTTCGTTTCGTCCTGGGAGCTGCTCTTTGTGGTTTCTTTCCAGCAGACCAGTAGTTCCACACTGGAAGTAAAAGTGGGTGGCCAGGAAAGCTTAACAAGGGAAGGAATTGGAGAGAATAAGAATGATGTAGGTAGACCGCTATGCATCTCAAACAACTGGCCAGCTTTTCTCTTTAATTGAGCATCCTGTTGGACAATGAGTGAAGCCTAATTTAAAGGGGATTCATAGCAAATCAACTTTCAGAAGTAATCTGAGAAGAAAGAAGAGCCTAGGCAGATAAATTCAGGAGCAACATTACAGGAATAAGTGTAAGGGACTATTTGGCTTTATTGCAACAGTTATTTTCTGTTTCTCAAGCAAGAATTTCTATATCTTTACATCCATGCTGTACGGAATGCAACAGGTACTCACTGTCCCATTTTCTTTAAAAGGAAAATTTCAAAACTCTTGGGCTGTTTTACACGCAAATTAACATAAAAATAAGTAATCTGTCTGGCTGAGTATGGATTTGAAAATACATTCATGCTTAACAAAAGGCAATTATTAGCTAGCTGAATAGAAATGGAAATTGAATAGAAATTGAAACAGAAAGTGTTAGAGACGTTGAAAGGACTATGAACTGATAAAGATGCTTTTATTCATTACTACATTCATTTTCTGAAACAACAACATAAGAAGACGACACTGGATAATATCTTTAATAAGGGCAAGCTTACAATAGGTTCTGAAACACAGAATTTTCATTAGGTGCTCAAGAAGCCTATAAGCAACTAATTAAAGCAGCAGGACTGAAAACAAAACAGTGAGCATTTCACATTTACTTACAGAATGCTCATCATGACTTACCCAAAAGAAACTTATAAACAGGGATGGGACTCTTTGGAGAATCACAATATAGTTATACCAGTTTGGGAGGTTGATTTCACAGGAGCTCAACCTGGACTAGGGAACTTACTCCAAAAGAGATAAGAAGGAACGATGTTTAGTCACTAGGTGATTCTGTATGAAGAATACTGCAGCACATCTTTACTGAGAGCTGGAGAGATTTTTTTTTTAAAAAACAATAAAGTTGTTGTCATTTAGCCTCTGTCTCTGTCTGACTAACCTGACATGGTGTCATCAGAAAAAAACAATAGAAAATGAAAAATTTCATCAAAATGCTAACTTTCATGCCCCAGAGAGCTTCAGCTTTGACAGACTATCAGACTGGCCTGATTGGAAGGAACAGTTTGTACGTTTTTGCATCAAAACTAAGCTCCATAAGGAGAGTGGAGAAGTGAACATTAGTTCCCTAGTCTATGCCATGTGCAGGGAAGCTGAACATCTCTTTTAAATCCATTGGAGAGGAGAGCCACAAGAACAATTATGCTGCGGCGCAGGCTAAGTTTGATGAGCATTTTATACCTCAGTGTAATGTGGTTTATAAGCATGTCCAAAACACTGGAGAGTCTGGAATTTTTTATAAGAGGCTTGTATGCCATGGCTGTGATTTTGAAGACAACAAGAACATTAGAAACAGTACTATTTGGCATTTCAGGCAAAGGATTATTAAAGAAACTGCAAGTGGAGATTTAGTCCTTCACACAGCAATGGAATTGGCAAAACAATTGGAAATTATTATAAATCAGCATTGAGACCAGTGGGCACCAGAAAGAAACCTAGAAGAAGTGACTTTCAAATAGAGTCATGATAGAAGATCTGTTACAGATGCAAAAAGTAACTGTAGTAAATCCTCAGAAATGATGTGGGGTAAGCAAAATACAACATTTTTAAACTAGATGCACAAAATGTAGGAAAGATAACAATCCAAGAGGTAATTGCCTAGCTAAAGAAGTCAAATGCCATAAATGCACATAAATTGGAGATTTTGCCACTATCTGCTGCACAAAGGCACTGTGGGAGAGTCAACGGATTTTTTTTTTCACATGTATCAATCACATGTAATTCCCCAGAACCAGTGAAAAGACTGTTAATTTTAAAACAGATTTGCATGTAGACATAAATAGTTGTATCAAAAAGGTTGTATAATCAGGGCTGGGGCTTCCATTTAGGCGACCTAGGCGGTCACCTAGGGGACCAGGATTTGGGGGGGGGAGGATTTTGCCACCCTCGGCGGCAATTCGGTGGCGGGGGTCCTTCCACGCTCTGGTTGCAATTCTGCGACAGGTCCTTCACTCACTCTGGGGCCCACCACCGAAGTGCCCCGAAGACCGGGAGCGCAGAAGGACCCCTGCCTAGGGCTCCAAAAAGCCTGACGCCACTCCTGCGTATAATCACCTTCAACTCCTCATGTAGCTGAAATCAGCAGATTCTGTTCTGCATAGCCTGAGAGGTGCTCTGAATGGTATTGGACAATTTTCTACAGGAACAATATATGAAGATGTAATTCTAATGGGTATATGGTTAAAGGATCAGAATCTGACATTCTCCTCAGTTGCAATGTAGTTGCCATGATGGGTCTATTGAGCAATATGAAAGAAGTTGATGAATATTTAGTGAGAATGGACTTTTACAAGGAGAGCCAGTAGAAATAATTTTAAGAGTCAGTGCTGAGCCAGATAGTGTACATACACCCCACATGATATATATCATGTTACTTATAAAGTAAAGTGAATGGCATTATTGAGGAAATCTCTGAGCCAACTGGATGGTACATCCCAAGAAAAATGAGGAAATTGAATCTTAAAAAACTTAAAGCAGTGGTGAGGAAAAATACATCTTCCCAATAGTAGAAGACATCCTCCCTAACATGACAGGAGCTATTTCTACAAATTGGATGCCTCAGTGGTTTCTGGCAAATTCCTTTAGCCAAAGAGAGTGCTAAACTGACTACAGTCATTACACAGTCTAGGAGATTTTGCTTTCAAAGGTTACCTTGCTGGATTACCAATGCTCCTGAAATTTTTCAAAGAAAGATGGACGAGCTATTAAAGAACATATATGGGGCTGTCATTTTTTTCTAGATAACATTTTAGTATACAGGTCATCAATGGAATAATGTGACAAAATCCTCAAATGAAGTTCTGAACTTAATCAGTGAGTCTGGACTCAAGTTGAATAAAGAAAAATGTGTTTTCCACCTACACTAAATTGAAGTTTTGAGACAGATGATAAACAAAGATGGAATTAGTCCCAGCCCTGAGAAAGTAAAAGCAATTAGAGAACTGAATGCACCAACAAATGTACCAGAACTGAGAGCTGTGCTATGGATTGTAAATTATATTGCTTGATACCCACAAGACCTTTCTACTGTGACAAACCACTGAATAAATGGAGTAAACCAGTCTGATGGCCAAATCAGGAGACTGCCTTCAAAACTCTACAAAATGTATCTCAGTTGCAAGTGTGTTCCCGCTCTGTGGTTCAGCAAGGGCACCCAGTCTAAGCTACCAGCTCTTCAGCCATCTCCTCTCTTGGGTGGATACACACATCTCTTCCAAATGGCTGTTTTTTTTCTCCCAGGCTGCATGGTTTCCTTCTTACTCTGTGATTCCCCAGCACATCAGACTGCTTAAAAGGCCAGCATTTTGCTTTATCTCTGAAGGCTGTGAACAAGTATTTGCCCTCAGTTATATGTTACCTCACAGCTCTTTATAAGTAAGCTTTACATTATTTATGCTTAAGGTGAAAGCATTACAGAGAAATCATATTAGAAACAATTAAAGCTTTTATTTACATGCTAAAAGATCACCATGTCACCGGTCAGTCTGGCCATATGTTTATTCTTAAAGTACAATTTAAGGATAAATAAGAGATGGATGTATGTTGAAATTTAATTTAGTATGAAAAATATTTTTGTGGGTTTAAAATAAGTCAAATGCAAAAAACCAAAAAACTGGAGATGAGGGAAAGTTAGAACTCGTTATAATGTTTAGTCACTAGGTGGTGGTATATGAAGAATACTGCAGTACATCTTTACTAAGTGCTAGAGACACTACAGCCTATATGCTTTTAGAATAAAGTTGTTGACGCTAGTTCCTAGGTTGCCTTTGTGTCTGTGATGAACCTGATCTACCACTTGGAGAACTAAATGTGAAATTCATATCTCTGACAACTTTCGCAGAGATGTATACTTCCCATCCTCTCAAAAATAAACAACACATGTAAACTACAAGGAGCTATTTCTCCCACAGCTTGGGAAGAAAGAAAGGAAAATGCAATTGGTATTTCTATTTCTAAGTAAAGGAACTTGAATACTAAGGTGATGAGGGCACTGGAACAGCAAAATGCTGACACTTCAATAATTCTCCCAGTTGTCATTTCCAGATAGTTTTGCCATCTAAGAGAACTAATATAATAAAAATCTAAATTACAGTGACCTTCTAGAAAAAAATATAACCAGTGCAGATTATTTTTAATTCACCTCTCGTGTTCTTCATTTACTGTATGCCCTTCAATCTCTATAAACATGAAAATCCTCTAGTTTCAAACTGCACTTGTGCTGAACAGTTCTGTAAAAATGGCATTGTTGTGTCCATGTTCATTTTTCTCCCAATGACCTCCAGATCAAAAGTGCTCAGACTGCAAGTAGAACATGTGTTTTGTTTGTTTGTTTTTGTTTTTTCTAATTACAAAACTAGCAAGCTCAACCTGAGATCTGAAGGTCAGGCTACAGCTACATCATTAAATGCACTATAATCTTTTGAATGTAGTTAACAATTCTACAGATTACGCATTAGCCATAAAGGACTTTAGCTCACTTTCCTATAGCTGTATTGACTCTTAAATATTTACAAGAAATTAACATAAGGAGAAATCAGATACTATTCTAAATTTACACAAGGATTATATAAATAGGGTAAAGAAGTGTCAATTTTATACAGTCACATCTAAAATCTACTCTAAATTTTGGTCCATAGGCCAACATTAATCTGAGGAGCATTTGCTGGTGGTCTGTAGAAAGCTGACTTGTGACATGGTGCTGGCTTTATCTGCTTGTTTCTACCAGCCACATTTTTAAAAGCCAGCTAAAATAGATTAAATACTTTCTTAATATTATTTTACACTGAGCAGAGACTTTACATGCCTCAGGGAAGCTATTTGGTTGCCCGTACACGAGGAAGGTATCCACAAGCAATTTTGTATTCCACATTAGGAGAATTTTGGGGAACCCTTAGTTTGTCAGATGCATTATCCTTATTATTAGCAACTTAAATTGTAATTGTAATCTTAAAACTGGTACCCTCTTTGAATGAAAACAGGAAGCAGATCTGAGTCATATCCATTAGCCCAAATACTAAAATATATGTTTCCTGATTTTTATCACAATAGAGTCAACAGCAGAGGGACTCACCAACTACAGGTATAGAAGCCATCACTGTATCATTTTAGTTCAATTTGCCTACAACTGACACTGTGAGCACCTCAAACTACCAGTATATGGTCCAATTCTGTATGCACTACTCAACCTTCCTTGGTTGCACTCTCTCACACAAGTAATCCCTCTGATGTCAATGCTTGGTAAACTTGGAAGTATAATTGCATAAGTGACCTCATGAAGTCAATGGAACTACTTACATAAAGTGCCCTAGTCAGTGAGAGTAACTATTGTATAAATAGAATCTTATATAGGCTCTGTGATGGGAATGGAGCAGCTTTTTAGGCTCTTTCTGACATGGGATTTATTTGATTTTTTTTGCACTGCCAACTGCATTTATGATTTATTCTGGATTAATTTGTTTGTCTGAAATGTCTATATTTGATTGACCTTTTTGACTCCATGTCTATTCATGCAAAGAAAATATTATAGAAGAACCTTTTTCATTATGAAGGTTAGACTGAGACTACTGAGCATATATTTCATTACTCTGTTGCCATATAACAAGATGAACTGATAGGAAACAGGTCATAGCCTTTTTTTCTATTCTCGTTGTCCTAGAATCTTACACCATGGTATCTGAATGCCTTGCAGAGGGAAAATACACAAGGTGGCCAATGACTGTCAATTGATATATTATCTCCCCCTCCGAGAGTATGTGTTCACATGCACTGATTGGATTGGATGCTAAAGGCCCCCACTATCACAATGTGCAGAATGGCCTTAACTCCCACTGAAGTGAAAGGATTTACAGATTTTGGCTCTAATTTAGACAATAACAAAATGAAGTCCCTAATTTAGTAAAGTACTTAAGCATTTACCTATCTTTAAACACACGAGTAATCCCAAAGTAAGGAAGAAGAATTATCACATAGACTCATCTAATTCCTATTGTTTAGGCTTGGCACATGCTTTGTCAGGTTCCATTTTTTAAATTTAAATATCTAATATAACTATATATATTTTTTATTGTGGACAGTTAATGGTAGAAGATCAGTTGATCAAGGAGACAGGTTTCTGGAACAATTTCCACAAAGAATGGACTTACTACCTTGAATATACTTTATCAGCCTATAAGATGCCTCTTTAAAAATTTCACTGTTTTGCTAAGCTGTAAGGAAGGTATCTACATGCACACATATGTGTTTAAATAGAAACATTACCAAATGCTAAACATAGGTTTTATGTTTGTGTGTGCATGAGAGAGAGAGAGAGAGAGAGAGAGAGATGCTGCCACTTAAAAGGTATTTCATGAGAAATGAGAATCACTTTGGATAATTACCCATATTTCTCTTTGAGAAGCCCCAGAGATTTATTGGTAGGCACTCTCTCATTTTGAGAGAAACATAAAATTGCCAAAGGGCATGTCACAGTAACATATTGTTCTGCAGAAGCGAACAGCATGGGGTGAGGTTACTACAGCAACAATAAGTATTAAAATACAGCCCCAATCCACCTGGACATGTGAGATAGTTAAGAAGTTTCATTAAGATTTTATTAGAATTATGACAACTGTCCCAACCTATTTGCAGTCACTAGCCTACCCAGCAAACATTTGAATTTCATCAGACAAGAAATAATGATAGTATTTAAAATGACTAGAGGCTATTATTTCTGCAGAAAGCCACGGCAACCAGAGGTGACTACTAACTTTGTACTCTGGGAGCACAGCTGCATTAGCTCCCAATAACCCGGAAGAATTAAATGTTTATTTTATAATTATACCTGTGCCTTATTTTGAAGATTGGTTTTCCAATGTCCAATAATATTTTGCAGATTTCCTCAAATGCTTCACAATTTAAGAAAGAAAACAAATAGGATTAATGCAGCAATTCTAGGATCTAATTCTGCAGCACTCTGCTAGCACAGTGCTGGGCCCAGTATAAATGCTTAGATTATAGAACAGCAGTAGCCAGTTAGGTCTGAAATGAGCTTCCCATTGTAAGCCAAATTTTAACCCTCCTTTAACATGCCCCCCTCCCAAAATCAGTCCCCTTAAAGTTTCATATGCTACATCTCATTCCAGGGTGGCTTTTAGTCATTCCCTCCTCCCCAGAACTGTTTGGGGGGAAAAAAATCAAATAAGGAATTAAAAAAATATAGCCTTTTAATATTCTACATCTTATCTCAGATAACCTGCTCACATCCAGGTCCCTCATTCAGTCAGGCACTGAGTTTGTAGAACTGATAAATTAAATTGTTTTTAATTGTTCACTTTATTAATGTAACTTCTGTTCACCATTCACTACACTTGCCTACATTGTAACTTGTGTTCACCTTTTGCCATATTGTAATTCAAACCCCATTTTAAAACACTCATTCCATTTTGTAAAAGCTTCAAACCCTGCTATAATCTTATTGGTTTAGGTTAGATGTGTGACTGAGGTATGGATGGATGATGGAATCAACCTCCGGCCCCAGACTGTCCTGATGAAATAAAGTACAAACTCCACTGGCTGAAGATGCAGACAAGAGCCCTAACAAAGTAAGAAGTGTCCACCCTAAAAAGAAAAGATACAATAGAAGGAAGATCAAAGCCAGGTCCAAGGCTGAAAGTCATGCCTGCAATTGACGGTTGATCAATCACCAAACCCAAAGGCAGCCTGACACAGCAAGACCTATAGACTCTGGATTCAAACTAAGGTCTACAAAAAGGATGGGTGAGATAGAAGACTTTGAGAGGTAACATTCTGCTACTAACATGGAAGGACATCGGTGCAGGCCCAACAGAGACCCAGCTCGTCCTTGTGCCCGGCGTTCCTGGCCAGTTACCACCACAAGCTACGAACCCAAGCTGCAAAATCAAGCCATGAACTTAAGCTATCTTCAGGACTGGTAACTATGCAGCAGCTGCAGAACATCTGATGGATATGTGTGTGTATGAATGTGTGTGTGTGTGTATAGGTATTAGGTAAAATGTGTGTGTATAAGGATTAACATATTAGTTATTGGTCATAAATCAAATTGTTATAATAAATGTGACACTTTGTCTTGCCCCCTGAAAAGATCCTGTGTAGTTTTGTCTGTACAACAGGTTGCAAAGATATTATGCAACCCAGAAGAAATAAAAGGAACAAATTCAGTTATTTTTTCTACTAATGATTCAAAACAAGGGCTAAGTTATGAGACAACTTTGTAAGTATACCAGAAAGGTAGAAGCCCAAGAGTGATGACAGTCCTTGGAAGGTGAAGTCTGACACAAGCCTTCTGTTTGAAATCAAGGGGAGGGTTGAACCGGACCCTGGGAAGGGCTGAATTGGTATACAAAGGGTCAGAAAAGATCCATTTCAAAAGTGAGGAGCTGCTTATGGTGTGATGATGGGAAATTCATGCAAACCCAGCAACTACATGTAAATAATTTGCAAGAAGGTTGTAAGAGTTACTGCAACTCCAAAGTCAGCAATAGGCCCCTCACAGTTTCAGCAAAGATTCTGTGGGTGAATAATGGTGGGCAGGGGGTAGGGGGTTTTCTTTATCCCTTCCTTAATTTACTGGGGTGGGATATCTGGGGTTCCAGAAAACCCATTCTTCTCTTGCTCCATTTTGTGCTGTCACATCTTTTAACCTTGCTGTCCCTAGCTACATTTAGATAGTAACAGAGTAACCTTTACTATCCCCAACCCTACTCCCTGAAATATCATACAGGCCTGCTCAGTCCCTCCCTGATATAATATCCTAATGAGACAACTATCATCGATGACATTTGAACTGAAGCGAGTCTGTGGTTCCACCTATGGCAGGAGGAAGAATTTGGGCAGCTGTATAACATGTAGACACTTCATGAGGGATGGTTTCTCTCATTAGGAAACAACAAAGTTGCCTTTGGCTTATCTCCACAGAGGCTCCTGGGCCTTGACTTTGGCTGTAAATGAATTATTAGTCTTAAATACAGTAGCATTTTACTGCCTGACAAATGATTATTCCATTACCAAAAGGGACATATTCTAAACATGTTTTGTTTTCTTATTGTAGCAGTGGCCATTGATTGCCTTTTAAGTGGATAGAGGTTGCTCTACTATACCCTTCCCCTCTTTGTCCCACCTCTTCAGCAGGCTCTTAAGAACTCACAGTTTACAAAGTAATTGAACAATCCCCAGAAGGGACCCTCTTTATTTAGTCCTCAGGTGCAAACTGATTCTCCAGGCCCCAAATCTATTTCAGGGTCTCTCTCCCAGTAGTCAAACACAAAGTCTTTCAAAAGAATACAGAGTCTCAGGCAGCCTTCAACCTAGTTTCAGCTGGGCATAACCTCCTCCCTCCTTAGAGTATGTCTGCCTGTCTGTCTGTCTGCCAGTCTCTCCCCTGCTTTTTCGGCAGGGTCTCTCTCAGCCAGCCAGCCGGCCTTCCTACCTACCTAGAGAGCTTTCTCCTACTTCTTGCATCCCCCCAACCCCTGTGATACAGGAGCCTTCTTGCTCCCTGCAATGCATCTACATATCTAGCTGCAGTTTCCTAAACTTTTCCCCTTCCCTGCAATGTCCTGCTCCTTTATCCTGGGAACAACTGATTAAGCCCAGTGATCAGAGTTGACTTAGCAACAGGCTCTCCAGCCCATAGGGCAAATCACCTTGTTATACTCCTGTTAGTGTTGGTGGCAATCTTTCACAGAGAATGGATGAAGCATGTACCTGTTTAGTCTTCTCTAACAAATTCCAATGGAAATCCAGTGTGAAGAACATGTGAAGAATATTGCCCTGAATTTTGCAGGTAAATCCCAGACTGGTCCCCTTTATAGGGTTTCTGTTTAAGGGTTTCTGAGTACACACACTGCTTATTTCTTATAAACACAGAGATCTGAACACCTCAGATAATGAACAGATACTATATTTTTAATAGTAATATTGAGTAGTCCTGGTCCTGTTTCTGTAAATGCTTTTCATAATGTATCCTTATATAAAGAACATGTTATCTACCAATTGCGCTGATTAAATGAAGAAAAAATATAATGACAGTTAGATTTACGGCATTATAAAAAGATCGGAAGACCTCTATTTCTAGGTAGTCTATTGAGTGGTATGTTATGAAGAATTTTAAAACATATTCTAATGTGCATATCTGATTGTATAATAGTTATAAAATTACTTATTCATAAAATACAGACAACATATAAATAAAGTCTAGAGTTTTAGAAGATTTCCACCTGTATCATTTAATGTGCTAGCTCTCACTGGTCATACTTAATACAGTGTGTAAAATCCTGTTACTAAGTTGCTGCAATAAGATCACACTCTGTGTCCTATTACAGAGTTTCTCTAACAGCATGTCCCAATTGAGTTTTGTAATGCAGTTGTAATTTGAAGTAGTTCATCACATAAATTGCTGTCATTGGTAGCAGACAGTGTTTTCTTGCATGGTAGGGGATCAAGAATGGTGAAGGAGTCATTAGATTTTTTCATTGTCCAAGGTAAATTACTTACTGAAACAAGGGTACAGCACTGTCCATGTGATATGGCAACTTGATCATCCTTTGTTTTCATACACGCATATTGTATTTACTAGGCAAATTGGAATTATGATGATACCTTCTTTCTCTTCATTGCCAATCAGTAGTTCATTACAAATATTCTTTCACTCTTCCATCGTCTATTACAGACTTGATTTAATGTGACAATGGAATAAATTTTGCTTGCTACTAGAAAAGACTGAGATTTTTGGTATTGTTATATAAATTCAGAGCAGAATTGTTTAAAATCTTTAAGAGTCAGGAAAAAGAGGTACAAACAGAAAACCCACTCTTGGATTGTGATCTGTTAGATTGAGGAGTTGAATTACAGATGATAGGACTCCACTTGAGTGCATGGTTCTGCACTAGTAGATTGAGGTCTAAGTACAGTTATTGGATGAACTCAGGTATCTTTTGGAAGTCATGGAATGCAAAACTCTAGGACTAACCATAAGTGAATTAACTCTGCTGAATTTTAAACCCACTCAGATATCATTGATCTGAAATTTTAACCTGAATTCAAGTGTTGAGTTTGCCTTTTGCTTAACAGAGATGAAAACAGGAGAAAATGGAAAAATTCTACTATAAAAATAGATACGCAATCTATGTATACCAAATACAAGCCACCCACTTGTTCCAGCCTTTCTTCCTGATACAAAGCATAGATTCCCCTTTAACTGGGTTTTTTTTTAAATGCAATCACCCTGTGAGAGAAACAAAACACCCCAATCTTACAGATTTAAATTGCAGGGGGAAAGTTCTTTGCTAACTCATACGAGTTTTTTGAGCCTTGCAAAACCTCAGACAGCATGGAATTTAACCATCTCTGCTCTGAAATGCACTTAAATTCAACAAATTAGTAAAAATAGTGTTATTTTTGTTATTTTAGCTATGGCTGATACAACCAACATATGTTCTTTTTCCTCACAGGACTGCACTGTAATTCTTATCTAGGGTCACAAATCAAATGAGCCTATTGGTCACCTCTAAACACCGAACAGAATAATGGTTCAGTTAAGAAAACAGCACAATTTACTCCAATCATACACAAAATGGCAGCCCTTTTTGCTCAAAAGGCCACCAAAAATAGGGAGGAAGAAAAACTCAATTATCATCACCATAAAGGAGGGGCTGTTTTGTCAAAGTAAAGCTATTTGTGAATAAAATATTAATATTGCAGTCATCCAGCACCATATACTTTGCATAATGTACATATTCAGCTTCCACTTCTGTGATAAGGAAATGACAAGAGAAATATTGAAGGAAAAAAAGGCCTTGACCCCTAATGGAAACCTTGAGTGTTTCCTCAATTGTATTACAATAGCTCATGCTGCAAATGTCAGTACTTCCATTCTACAGGCTTCCTCCCCCACCTTCTTCTTATTATATTTTGTAGGGCTTGCATCTTGGCCATAAAAATTTACTCGGAGTTGAAAATTAGCTTGCTGTGTCCAGGAGTGATTTTTTGTGTGTATGTAAAAATAAATAAAATATTACACATGTAAATATCATTTATGTCTATAAAATTCATAGATGTTTTTGTAAAGACTAAAATATTACCGGTTGTTAATTTGTGATGGAGGCTAGTGCATCTTGGGGTATTTTAAAGGAAAAAATCCCATAAACAAGTTGAGGTTAAATATATATTTTTAACACAGTGAATATAGTGGTAATATATAGCACTTATAAGGCCAAAATAAAGGAGCCATTATGGTCTATTGAGTTAGGTATTCACATTTTCTGAAATGTCAACATTAAAATCTATTTTTAAAATAATAATTCATGAATTTAAATACAGCTTATCAGGCACCTAATGGATTTCAAAAAATGTATACATATTAAACTAAATATTTACCTGACAGACTGCAACAGTTCCTTTGATATGGTCTCTTGATTACAAATTATCAACATCAAAATGGATATAATATGCCTAACAAAATATGTATCTATTTTAGACCTTACAAAGTTATTTTAGATCAGGCATTTTTTAAATGGATATAAAAAGAACATCCAAAGAGAATTGTTACAAGGTTCCATAGCATTAATGTTCATCAATGCAACCTTTAACTGACATAGACAAAAAAGGTTACCAGATTTTCTCCTGAATTAGTCTTTAAAGAAAAATTGAAGTGATTTTGTCTTTGGCTTTGCTTCAGTTTAAGACAGGATGATGTAAACAGTAAGCCCAACACAGATGGCATGCGTGTGTGTGTGGGGGGGAAGGTATACACTTGTGGGAGGGCTATGATGGTGATCAGAGCAATAGGAGAGAAGGTAGTAATACCTTTCCACTTAAAGTGTGTGATCATTGTAAAGGAAAATCCCTACAGTAGTTGTTGTAAATAAGGCTATAAAAGAAAAATGAAGGTGGGCAAACATCATACTAAAGTTTCTCTCTTTGCTTTCTCTGTAACTATCTAATATGATGGACACACTTGGATTTTCCTTTTTACTGTTGGTAATTAGGGTTGGGGTTTTCAAAGGACCCTAAGGATTTGTGTACACTACAATATAACACTTGCAGCTTGCCCGGGTCAAGGGGTTTGAGCTGAAGGGTATAAAATTGCAGTGTAGAAATTTAGGCTTGGGCTGCAGCCTGGGCTCTGGGACCCCACAAGGGTCCCAGAGCCCAGGCTCTAGCCCACTGGTTCTCAAACTTCTATACTGGTGACCCCTTTCATATAGCAAGCCTCTTTTTTATATTTTAACACCATTCTATATATGTATTTATAAATATTTATAAACTGTCATATATTTAATGCCATTCTAAATGCTGAAGGCAAAGCAGAGTTTGGGGTGGAAGCTGACAACTTGTGACCCCCCCATGTAATAACTTCATGACTCATGGAGGGGTCCCGACCCCTAGTTTGAGAACCCCTGCTCTAGCCCAAGCCTGAATGTCTACAGTGCAATTTTATAGCCCTGCAGCCTGAGTCCCACAAGCCCAAGTCAACTGATCTAGGTCAGCCATGGGTGTTTTGCTGCAGTGTAGATATACCCTAAGGAAGTGAGGAACCCAAATCCCATTGAGTAGGCACTTCTTAAATCCTGCTTCAGCCCAATGGGCTTTGATTAAACACAATTTATTGGGACTGTGTCCCAGGAGAAATAATGTAGGATCAGCTATAAAATATATACATATATGTATATCTAATCTATGAAACAAAGGGTGTTAACATTAACCTATAACACATTTAAGTAATTCATCAGAACAAAAGATCCTGAGTAGTAATCTATATGAGAAGACTCTAGGATTGTCACCTTGTGTGTCACTCTGAAGCCGAGAATGTCTATACAGTCAGCAATGGAAGCAATGGAAACAGCTACAAGCATGGCTGAGGGTTCTTTTTGCTCTGAATCTCATCAGAATGAAATGTTAATGGCCTTTATAGTCTGTTGCTGTCCAGTTTTTAAGTTCTCAGCCATTTTGACATTACAAATTACATCTGTGTGAGCATGGGTGGCTCTATGTTTTTTGTAAAAGCAGCAAAGAATCTTGTGGCACCTTATAGACTAACAGACATTTTGGAGCATGAGCTTTCGTGGATGAATACCCAGTTCGTCAGATGCATGTAGTGGAAATTTCCAGGGGCAGGTATATATATGCTAGCAAGCTAGAGATAATGAGGTTAGTTCAATCAGGGAGGATGAGGCCCTGTTCTAGTAGTTGAAAACCAAGGGAGGAGAAACTGCTTTTGTAGTTGGCAAGCCATTCACAGTCTTTGTTTAATCCTGAGCT
>NC_133774.1:68180511-68235672 GCF_003597395.2 Chelonoidis abingdonii | reverse complement strand
CCTGGAAATTTCCACTACGTGCATCTGACGAAGTGGGTATTCACCCACGAAAGCTCATGCGCCAAAACATCTGTTAGTCTATAAGGTGCCACAGGATTCTTTGCTACTTTTACAGATCCGGACTAACACAGCTACCCCCTGATACTTGACTCTATGTTTTTTGCCACCCCAAGCACAGCAGTTAGGAGGCCTTCGGCAGCACGCCTGAGAGCGGTCTGCTGGTCACATGGATTTGGCAGCGTTTCTGCAGGTGATCTGCTGATCCTGTGCCTTCCATGTACCCGCCGCCGAATTGCTGCCGAGGCCGCAGAACCGGCGGACTTCACAGCGACTGGCAGGCTGCCCCTCGCGGCTTGCTGCCCCAGGCACGTGCTTGCTGCACTGGTGCCTGAAGCTGCCCCTGTGTGTGAGTAAGGCATGTATCTACACCATGCCAAATGCCTTAGAATGCTATGTTTCTCAACAATACAAGGAAAGCTTTTATTGGTGACAGAGACTACTAGTGATTTGAGAAGGCTCTGTGGATATGTTGTTATGAGCTGGGTGAAATCTTGTTATGCGTTTAGCTAAAACCCCATTGAGATTGATAGGTGTGAATTCACCCTTCTATTAATATAACTCTGTGCTATGCCCCCATCTAAGACAAAAATAATCTGTGAACCTAGCAAGGAGCTTTTGGCTGAACATTTTTTTTGTGAGGGGTGTGTGTGTGTGTGTGTGTGAGAGAGAGAGAAAGAGAGAGAGAGAGAAAGAACATAAACTGAGAACAGACAAGAACACAGAAAGAGAGGCAAAGGCAGAAAGCAAGAAAGCCAAATAGAAGCTTGTAAGTACAGTGTGACCCATGAAAACGTCAAGAGTGTTTTGGGCTCTGGTGTTGTCTAAAGAGGCTTGGAGGCAGTAAACTAAGAAACTTCTCCTTCCAATCTTGGTTTCTGCTGCATTCAGAGAAACAGGACTTTGTGCATTCCTTGTGAGTAAACAAGACTGCATACACAAGAATTCCAAACTCCATTGATTTTTACTTCCAAGTGGAACACCTCCAGGGCTCAAAACTTTGACTAGCCACTCAGGTTAACAAGGGCAACAATATGTTTATCTGTGGGGGATAGAAGCAATGCTTAATGTATGGAGAGATTCACTCTTTTTCAAGTGAACAGTGTATCAAAATAGCTAAGACCAAAGTTTCTCAATAGAGAAGCCTTATGAATTGTAGGTATAGGGAGTTTTTCTAAAACCTTGAAGGTTTAATTCAAACTGTGAGCCATCAAGAGATCCCCAAGTATTCTAATTTGGAAACCCAGCAATATTTCTTGTGACTGAAATTTATGTTTTCACTCACCTTTTTTTTACCAGGTTTTTCATGATTACATTGAGTATCCCGATGCTTCTCAGGCAAAGTCCTTCACTGAGTCCTATCTCATACATTAGTCCTGTTAATTGGTTCTGTAATGTGTCCAGAGAGAGAATGAGGAAAATTACTCCTTTTGTGATCTATTATCCAGCTATCATTATTTGGAATGTTGTTCATGCCATAATGCATATGATGTCTTCCTCTTCATCACGTAGACTTTTCTGGTATTAGCTCACTAAATACCGGTGAGCCAAATTAACAGCTGGGGGAATTGATAAGAACTGATTGACTTCAAGGGACTTATCTCACAAATATTAGCATTGAGTTTGGCCCTTTATCTCGTCATTCATTTTTATGAAGCTTTTTAACAAGAAATACCTAGATCTGTGACAAAATAAATATACAGTTTTTTTCTGTATCTTTTTAAAAGTTTAGAATATCATTTATTGTACTGCATATTATATTCACAAACACACATCCCAAATCCACAAACATTTCTTCTCTCAACAGCATTTCATCTTCATTGGCCTGGAATATATGTATGTAGGTATTGGTAAGAAGGCATACTCTACCTTCTTTTGAATAGAGAGATCCATGAATTAGGAGAATACAAAAATCAACACATGGCTAATTTCTGGTCGATTGTTCATCATCCTCCCAAAGACCATGCAGTAGAACATTTAGAACCTGGATTCATTTGACATGATTTGACTTCAATGACTTTAAGATGAACTATTTTTTGCCAAGCATGTTTCAGAGAAGGAAAGAATGATGATGCTCATCATTCTTTCTCACAGTCATCACACCTTGTCACCTTTGCCAGATAGGCTTAGAGACATTGCAGCATAAGGGAGAACACATCAAATTTTGTAAATACCTAGCCTGCAGGAAGTAAGCTAGCACAATGCTTTAATGCCTTAGCTTTTCATATCTAAGCCCTAAATTCAAAGTTGAATTATTTCATACCAGTTTAATAGTCACCCTTGTGTCTCCAATGGGTATTTTTCCACATTCATAAATGCCAATCTATTTAATACCATTAGATGGTTCTGCTTAGTAATGTTGTCACAAATATGTTTTAGGGTAGGACTCAAATGCATTGGTAGAAGTATGCACAGAACTTGACTGCAGCAGGCAGTATCTAAAACAATATTATTAATCTTTAACTTTCATGAACACCGATGTAAGACAAATAAAGACATGCTTTTTGGCACATACATATAGAACCTATTTTTGTTCTTTTTTAGGCACATGATTAGCATTTATACAGCTTATAGTGAACTCAGATATGGTGAAATTTCATCTACTGTACAATTAATACAGTTCCAGCTACCTTGTATAGTGAACCTCTGCTCACAGAATGACATTTTCTATGGTAACAAAAAGTTTATTATTGTAACCCTTCTGCCCCTCTGAGTTGGCAGCAACAAGGGCCAGGTTCAGTATCCAGGGGTTCCGTTTCAATAACACAAGGCATAACCGGCTCGAGCCCCCACCCAGTGACCTGGGACACTTACATACCATACCCTCCTGGGCGCCTCTAGGAGGCAATACTTCCCCTCTCGCAAGCACGGAGTCTGAGTGTAGCAAAATCTTTTTAATAAAGGAAGGAATCAATGCGGCATCCCTTTGGAGAAACACCACAAACAGAGTTATAACACAAACCATACCCACCCCCCAAGTACATTTGGCAATGTCCTTTTCCCCTTAGGGTCTTAAGTCCAATCACTCCAAAGTCCAACAACCCAAAAGTCTCTGGTCAATGCCACCCCAGAATTCAAGAGTCTATCTGTAGAGGTCCCTCCCCCCAGCCTGGGTGAAAGGGGCACCTTACGTGGTCCAGGGCCAACTGCCCTGCCTCTCCGTGGGTTCTGCTTCCGCCTTCTCCACGAACTGCTCCGCCTTACCAGCCGCTCCACTCTGCTCCTCCGGCCGTCCTCACAAACTGCTCCGCTCCACCAGCTGCCTCGTGAGCTGCTCCAGTTGTCCCAGCAAACTGCTCGGCTCCGCTCGCTCTGTGGGCTGCTCCACACGCCCCACAGCTACTCCGCTCTGCCAGCCGCTCCACTCCACCAGCTGTCCTGTGGTCCGCTCCAGCCATCCCCATAAACTGATCCACTCTGCCAGCTGCTCTGTTCCACAGTATAGCTTCAGGCTCCCCCACTAGTTAGCACAGTACTCAGTGCTCCCAGCTCAGTAATTTCAGCTCTTTTGTGATTTCAGCTCTTAGTGATCTCAGCACATAGTAGGGGAGCCCACTGGTAGTGCACCATTAGCCCAAAGTGAGTTCAGCTCAGCAACCTGTATCTAGAGTCTTAAGGGAATAAAAAATCAACTCTGACATTCCACAGTGGAGAGAGGAGGGGGTGCAACTGGTGCTTCTAGCTCCACAAGGAGCCTGCACCACCAGGCACAAATACCTGTCCCCAACCTCTCTCTATTCACAGGGTTTTGGAACCCATGTCCCTTGTCTACCAAGTACCACCCAACTGAGGTTGAGTCATTTCTGTCACAAAGCAGTCCCACAGCTCGGCAGTCTGGGATGGGGTAGGCGTGCCTATGCAAATATTTGAGATTTCACATTCCAGACATTCTTTCCACACTTCCCATACTTCACCACCAGATGTCAGGGTACAGCTCATCCTGTCTCTGCTTACATTATCAAATACCACTGTGATGGATGTAGTATAAGAACCTTACTAGAATAGTCTGCTCATCCCTGCTTCCTGTGACTACGTTGGACCAGTTTGTGGTTGGCCTCTGCTAGGAAAAAAAGGACCTAAGGCACTGGCTACAATAACCATGCACTCTCTCCTTTGCAAAGGAATGCCCTAGCCACCTCAGAGGGGACATGGAGGAAACAGCATAATGGTTCCACACTTCTGCACCAGGACAACAGAGTTGGCAGGCCACAAAGCGACATATATCCTCCACCCCTTTCTGGCACGTAGCAGCAGGAGATGCATTCCCTCTGTTTAAGTTCCAGGAGAAATGTGTCTCCATCCTTCTGTTGGGGCAGTGGAGTTCTACATCAGTGCTCAGTGCCATGCTGAGAAGTTCATTGTTTCCACCTGCAGTTGCACTTAACTGTTATTTAAAAATAATTTTTTTCAGTTTTTGTTATTTCCCCCTGTCATATTTTTCAGTTCTGTGTTTCTGTATGAGTTGCCTAAACTGGAAATCTTGAAATTAAAGAACACATTGTGACCCTGATGCTGATTAAGACTTCGATCATCTATAGTACATGCAGTGTGGCCATGAGTTGTCTGAACTTGTTATATGTTGATATTAATGGTCATGTATTATCATCATTCATAGTGTATGATTTTTCCCCCTTAGTAAAAAGTACAGTTTTCTTATTTATTTTAAGATTTGATACTGATCTTCCCTTAGCAAAGATCAACTCAATATTGCAAGGTTTGAAAACCTGACCTCTCCATTCCATTTTATTTGCATTCTTTGTCTTCATGCTGATTGATTGTGACCACTTTCTGGATAATGGTCACTTAGTGATACTGCAATAATTAAAGATAAAGCAGTGTTCCTGTTTAGACATTTATGATCACAGCCATATATCGTCTTTCACAAATCTTTAGGCATGCTTTTTACTTTTGAAAGCGTGGCAGATTAGCCTGTGCATTGATTGCAATGTATATTTAGGAAAATAATCTTATTCTTCTTGTTTTGAACTATATAAATGTATCATTGTGTACTCAACCTGTAGTGCTGTCTGGGAACATGCATCATGAGTTTTCAACCCATACTCATAATGGTGGAGTAACAAAATTACTATGTGCTTCCTGCAAATGGAGTGCTGCCATTAAAGTAATCAGGTTAAGTAATAAATAGCAGCCAGAGCTTGTCCTGACACCTTCTGACAGTTGAGTATGTACATTCATTTCCTCTGAGCATTTTAAGGATTCTGATGGGTTGTTTTTCCACCTTTTGAGTGCTCTGTTCAGGTTGCATTTGGACATATCTTTCATAATTTCATTCTATTCCCTGTGTTTTCTAAACAAAGTAGAACAAAAAAAGCCTCCAACAAATGAAATGTTGATTTTCTTTTTTTCAATATGTCTTGCCAACATGCTGTATTGTTGTAACACTTGATTATAGTCATTCTAAGGGGAGGTTATGGTGGGTTAAGGAGAGGAAAAAAGTCTAAATTTGAAAAGGTAAATGATGTTGCTATCTTTGAAGAGTGACTTACATCAGCCTCAAGGCTATCTCGCCTTGAGAGGCTTGTCAGTGAAAAGCTGACTTCATCATGTCTTTTTTCACTTATCAAGAGTTATTAGTTCACCAATGTACAGTTCTTCTTCTCTCATTTATAGGATTTGTAGGTACACTGTAAGGCAAATTAGTCCCTGGTGTACCTAAACTGATGTTGCTTGACTTATACTAATGATGAATGAAGCCCAATGTGTTAACTATTTTCAATTAAAGATGGGTCAAAATAATAATAATAATAAAAAAAAGACCAGATTCAAATCTTTTTGGAAGCTTGGAAAATAAAATAAAATAAAATACATTTTTTAAAAAAAAAAATCGCATAAAAAGTCTCCTCTAATCAAAAGGTTAACAGCCTAGTTTCATTATGCTCCTGAGAGTGAAAGGAGAGATATAGCACAAGAAAGACAGTTTCTATTGTGTTTTTAACCAGTGCCAAGTAGTTCTCCACAAACCAATAACAGGAAAAAAAAGAAAAACCCAGCTTGGGCTGCTTATGGAGCACAACATACAGCTATACAGTATCTGGGTGACTATTGGGCTCTATTTATTCAAGCTATTTTATTTGGCTGAATGTTCCACCACCCTTCGCTTGACACAGTCTGCTGCTGCTACCTGATACCTTAAGGAAGGGTGCCAGGCAATGATCCCTTTCTGTCTTTCTCCTTCATTTTGAGAATGGTGCAAAGCCAAAATCTTCTCTGCCTCTCCCTGCCTAAGGCAGAGAGAAACTAGAATAGGATTCTCAGTCTCATTCCCTTTATCCTAGTGAGGAGTACTGAACTGGGAACTTATTTTCCACAACATTGGTCGTGGTGATGGGGTAACAGGCTAGGATCTTCAGTCCCCCTCCTCTGGAATCCAGAAAATTGGAACCAGGAACCGGGCCATATCACAAAGATCATCTCTTCTTGAGGAGTCACAGACTTCCTACTTTCTCCCATTAAAGACCAGGGAAATAAGAATACCCCTGGGTCCAACGGATAGGGAGTTATAGGCCTAGGAGAAGGAAACGAGGTTGGCAGCTCACTCACTGTCAAATCCAGAGGACAGGAAGAGATGAAAGGTTATCAGTGCTTCTCTACTACATAATCATTAGACTGAAGGTCTAGAAGATCAAGGTCCTCTGCAGCCTCCCAGTAGTAGCAGTCTCTGAATACAAAACGCAGCATTGTGGCTCCATGTGATGTTTTCTTGCCCATGTGGCTATAACCTGTAGGCAGTAGGTGCTTCTAAGAAAATAAGTCTATCTGAGAAAGATGAAGGCAGAGCAGATTGTATCAAACTAAAAAGTGCTTCCCAGCAAACAAAAAACATTTATCCAAGATCTAACTAGTATACATTCTGATACACAAAACTAAGAAGACCATCTGTAGTTTTTAGGTAACGTTACATTTCCTGAACAGCTGTGAAAAAACCAGTAACTGTGGTCCAATCCAGTAATTTGGAATAGGGGTGGTGCTTTTCTTTGTCTTGTAAAGTTCTGAGCACTTTGTCAGTGCTAAATAAATAATAGATATTATTGGTAGTAATAATACAATAACATAATAGGTAATACTCAATTCACTAAGGTCCTGTTATGAACTGTTGACTAAGACCCCACAATTCTGCAGAAAGAATGTTTTGGGCAGACACTCATCAAAGTCAATGGAGCTCTGTGCAGGACAGTGATCATTGCTATATTGGGCCTAACTAACTAGACAATAGATATAGTATACTTTTAGATGTGTGATCCCAACTCAGATAAAAGAATGGATTTTTCTAGCTAGTAAGAGTATTCCAAAAGAGTCCTGGATTATAATTCTGACATGCCCATCTTCAGAAGATAAATTCTCCTCCTTTTCTTGCAGCTGGAATAAGTAGTTTGAGTTAATATTTCATTACTAATAATAAAACAGGGCAATAAATAGACTGAGGGGCCCTAGCAGCTGTGTTACCTTGTCATCTATTTTTCATTTTTTGGTGGTCCTTAAGTGCCTGTTCCACTAAAATTTTCGAATATCCACTGTTTGGCATGCTTCCCATATAAAGCATTTGGACATGTTCTTGCACACAGATGCTTAAATTTCCTTTGCAAATGTGAGATCTGAGGAACATAAATAAGTGTATAGTTCTCAAGTTGAACTTATTCCTGGGAGGAGAAAAATCATATTTTTTAATACAGTGTTTTAAAGAACAGATATGGTTATTTTGATTTGCTCCCTCTGCCTTCACACTCTTCACAGAGAGCAGGTTAGTCTAAATTGATAGCTGTTGTATTGTACCTGCCAACTGGTGACCAGCCAATTTGGTCAATTACCAGAGTCCCCCACTGGAGTTATTGTGTTTTCATCCGGTATGCTACCATAGCTGAGACAATACTTA
This sequence comes from Chelonoidis abingdonii, assembly GCF_003597395.2. Lineage (NCBI taxonomy): Eukaryota > Metazoa > Chordata > Testudines > Testudinidae > Chelonoidis > Chelonoidis abingdonii. The sequence continues at coordinate 68,227,724 of NC_133774.1, read as the reverse complement.
GGACCCTTGAGGTACACAGCCATCAGTTCTACGAGGTGAAACACCGGAGCCAGGAGGAATTCTGTTAAGTTGGTCTCAGCTGGAAATTGCTCTTTAAGCAACTTGAATTATTATTGCAAAAAAGAAAAAAAAAAACCTTCAAACCTGTTTCTTGTTCCCTTTGTATGTGGCAAATAAATAAACACCCTTCTGCTTTCCTGAAATAAAAGCGGTTTTATTGTAAGGTTAGCTACTCTAATGTTTTTACTCATTATGATGCTCCAATGCTCCATTATGAGAAGCAGCATGTATTAGAGCTCACAAAGCTAATGATCTCACAGTCATTTTGAGGAATTTTAAAACACAGAATGCAAACCATTAGAGCCAAAAGACTGTTCATCTTACACAACAGTATAAGCTCTGATATTCCTAAGTGTATGGTATGTACACTATTGCATAAAAGCAAAAATCAGGTCAGGAGGAACAAATTCATAATTACAGTACTTAATTATATCTTCTATCTTTCCTTCCTGAAACCAGCATTTTAGTATTCATTTTGTAATGTGCAATACACAAGACTAACTCAGTTTGCAGCAGTGGGCAATCAAATAAGTAGTTTATAAGATGTCAATCTTTTCCACCCCAGCCCACCACACATAATTCACTATTATCCAAATCCTGGCTGGAAAAACCCTGAGGAACAGCTACACAAACTGTCTTTTAGATGATAAATTCATTATTTTCTTTTACCCTAAGTATAGTACTCCATGCTACTTCTATAAACTATCATTTCTTGTTAAATCTTCCTTATCTCAGAGAAGTGTTGTTTTGGGACTTACTTTATGGGTCTTATTAATAAACCAACACTACTGATTAAGTTTTGGTTTTTTTTCCCTCAAGGTCTGCCTTGTTTTATATATGACACTACTTTACTTTTGCTTTACTGACTTTCTATCTTTTTCAGAATGTTGTAATTCAAGATCAAAAATAAATGTTTGTTTTGTATTTTTAATATAGCAAGCAAACAAAAAGGCTAGGACTTTGTGTCATTATGTGTGTTACTTTTTTAATGTCATAATCCAGATCTGAGAGTTCAACCACCTAGGCAAAACATATTCCCCAGGTGATAGTATGTCTGGAAAATAAAACAAAATACTGTAGTGCTGAACATTCTAATGCATTCAGCTTTATTATATGTCTTCATGTCCTCTACAATTCTTCAGCTATGTAATACTCATTGTCTGCAACATTAATGGAGGAATACGTTCAAATCTTTAAAAGACCTGACAGTTTCACTCCTGTATCTAGGGCTTTATCACAGCAAAGAGACATTTAAAATTACCAATAACCCCAGGAAGTCTCCTTTCACTCAAACAATGAAAGGGCAGGCACTCTGCTGATGAAATTATATTTCAGATTGCCCACAGATTTACTCACCTTGGTTTCAGTGTCATAGAAAGTCATTCATTCTCAGGTACTGCGCAACATTAAAATAGTGCAATCCACAGTACAGATGTTCAAAAGTGAAATAATGTGTTGATACCCAATGGAAACTTAATAGATGCTCACTTTAAAATTCCATTTAGTTCCATTCAGGGCTGCTAATTTATCAGATAATTAGATAGACTCTTAATGAACTACTACTTTCCTACAGTTCAGTTTTGAGTGTTGCTAAATTATGCAATATAATATTTGAGTAAGACAATAAATCTCACCCCAATTTTCCAGGATTTTTTAAAAAAAATCTTGTTTTATTTTTAAAAATAAAAATCTTTAAAGACATCTTTGTCTTTACAAGATGTGATCTAGACATTTACATTCAGTGAAGTTATATGTCTGCACTCACTAACAAAAAGGACCTTGGGAGGAATTACAGATGTCTGGTGGTGTATCAACTAGGCAAGCTGTTTTAACAAGGTAAAACAATAGTAATGGTATGTTGTAGAGCCAATTTTTCTGGTCCCTGTTTGGCAACACATTTTTCTATAACAGTTGCTTTCCCAAACCTTAATGTCAGCTAATTTGGGTAGTGTTAAGTTCATACAGTCAATTCACACATTACCAGAGAAGAATGCTTCTTCTTTTCTTTTGTTTAATGTTGTGCTTCACTCCCACCTTAGCTGGTTCAGCTATATCAGATCATTTCAAATGAATAATTGCATGGATTCAATTTACTGCTGAGGACTCAGTTAAATTACATGGTGAAAATACAAGATCACCATTCATACATTGATAATTAAAGTCTTAGAAATTTGATTTGTTAGGTAAACATTAAGCAACTATTCCTTCTAGTAAAGAACATGATTCTGTTAAAGTTTTTACTCTAAATTTACAAATACCTTTCTATGGGAGGATAAAGAAAAGCTTTGATCCAATGATAACCTTCCTTCTACTCACAATCAGCAGGCTAAACACTAAGCAATAACAGAATACGACTTGGTTAAATACTAGCTACTTGTGACTGAGGTAATGCTTGTAAGTTTAGAAAAGCATATGGAAGAGTTGGTTTTGATTACATCTGCAGCATTGAACAAGACAGTGTGCTAACCATTTATTATACAGATTAGTACAGCAATGTGGAGGCCTTTTAAAATGCAAATATATATGTATCTATAATTTTACTTTATTATTATTTTATTTTATTTTATTTTATTAGTTTTTTATGCCTAGCTTAGGCTCTAGTCATTATATTTTATGGACTAGGAGGTTAAGGGATTTTTTTAATAATAAAAACAAGGAACTGACTTTGTAATCCACTAAGGCTGTAATCACATACAGCCATTGCCCAACCCTCAACCTATCCCTCTGCAAAAGCTCGGAATAAAAAATGGACTTTATGATTCACTATAAATGTTAACATATATGAGCTATTTCAGATGTAGGAAATATAGATAGCGACTGGATAGCGTAGTGGTTAAGAGCGCCGCCCTTTGATACGGGAGACTGCCCTTTGATACAAGAGACCGGGATTCAAATCCCGGTTGGTACCCAACTTTCCAGTAGGGGTCCTTGGGCAAAAGACCCCCTTAACGCTTCACCTGCCTACCTCAAATATGAGAGTGACACAAACTAGAAGATCATGCGGCTCGGACATCGCCCGATTAACAAGGTCTGCGCCAGATGTTAGGAACCAGGACATCTGATGTAAATGGGCTACTGAACAACCATCTATGGACGCCAAGAGAACCTGGAATTGATGATGCTACACAACAGTAGACCTATGAGAGGGGATATATGAATGTATGAAGGGACTATGGTGGACAAAGGACACATCCACACTTACTGAGAAACAGCTAGTTACCCAATGCTTCTAGTAAAAGAGGAAGCTGCTCTCACAGCTTGAGATAGACAACCCAATTACATCCAGACTCAAAAGACCTGAGACAGTGATGTGCAGCCCACACCTGAAGCGAAACTTCACTGCACCCTCCATTGCAGAAACAGCAGCTGATATGGCAAGATCATGGAGAAACTAGCCTACAGTCAATCCTCGAAACCCATTACCAGGCTCAGTGGAGAAGTACATCAGATAGTTGTTAGAAGATGCCAATAGAGCCCTCATCACAATCCCTACTACCACTAACTCAACCATGAAACTGTATATGCACAGTCTGTAAACTGGAGATGCTTGGCTACACGATCAGAAGACAACAGTATGTACCCACCCTGGAAATGAGGTTGGAGGATAAGATCAAGGCGAGCGCGATGGAATTAGTCAGCTGGTGGAACTACAGAAGGGTGTAGAGATAAGGATAAGACTCGGCTACTGAAAAATACAAGGGCCTGACCCATCTGAAGCCCTAGAGACTGCTAAACAAGGCTCACAGCACTGGCTACCAGGCTGAGATAACTAGAAGACAGGGCCAAAAAAGTAAATGCCTGTTCCCAACCATCAAGGTGTACTCCACCTGCAATGCAACAACACAATAACAGAGAGCCACCAGCAACAGAAACTGAACAGTTATGGAAGAAATTCGCGAGAAGAGAAGACTCATAACCCGTGCAAAGTGCTGCAGACCTGAGAACAGAACAGTCACCATCACGTAGAAAGATTCCAGCGCGGGTCAAGAACATGAAGAGGTGGACAGCACCTGGACAGGACAGATCCACACCTATGGCTAAAGAAACTAACGCAGTGCATGAACGCCTAGCAGCACAGATGACCAGCTGCTAGCAGCAGGCTCCCACCCAAATGGCTAACACAGGAGGACATGCTGATCATGAAGACCCCTGCAGGGAAAGAACCCTCCAACTACGGCCAAAACCTTTCTCCCTACAACGGAAAGTCCTATCAGCTCATAGCTGCCATACGACCATATGGGCCAGTTTACCTGAGCACCAGCTCAGAAGGGCATTGGAAACAACACCAGTTGCTCAATAGAAGCAGTCGCTCAAGGCTAGACAGACCATCTGAGCACAGCTGGATTGGACTACAGGAAAGCCTATGACTCAATGCCGCACACGTGATCTGAATATCTGGCGCTTACAAAGTCAACAGGACACTAAGGACCTTCCTCAAAACTCAATGGGACTATGGAAGACAACTCAAGGCAGCTTGCACAAGTGGCCATCAGTGCGGCATATACCAAGGTATGCACTGTCCCGCTGCTGTTCTGCATAGCTTAAACCCCTCAGCCACGATACACAAGGACTGGATACGGGTACGGTTCAGGAGTGAACTTCATCAGCCACCTCCTCTACATGGATGACATCAAGCTGTATGCAAGAAGAACGAGACACGACTCGTTATAACACCTGACGCGGAGGCTAGCAGTGAGAATATCGATGTCTACGGACTGGAGAAGTTGTGGCCGAGGGTAGTGAGAGAGAGGAAGGTTGTCAAGACCTGATGGGGTGGAATCGACCCGCGGGCCACATAGCAGCCGATACAGCCAAGCTACAGTAAGCCGTTGACGTCTCCACAGTCACATGGAAACCAACGATGAGGAGAGCAAGGAAACAAGCAACATCCAAGTATCACCCAAAGGATAAGACAAGTCCTGAAGACTCAGCTCATGGGAGAACAAGTATAACATGCCATCAACAGATACGCCCTGCCGGTCATCAGATACCCTGCGTATAGTAGCTGGCCATAGGAGGACTGGAGGCTGCCGAGTGAAGACCGGAGCATCCACATGCAACGAGTTCCACCCCAAGTCCACACCCAGAGACTGATATACCAGCCGGAAAGAAGCGGGCGGGGGCGGTGACTCAAAGCCACTGTCCTGGATGAAACTTCGGACCCATCCAGGGTACATCAGTAAGTATGTTCCCCCAAAAGAGAGCTGCTGAGAGGAATGCCTAGCAGCAGCGACATGGAGAGACCAAAGCAAAGAAGTGCCAGACAAGAACAATCCTGCATGGATGTACCATCGACAGATAGCTGAGTGCCGAAATTTGGAAATCCTAACAGTGGCTGGAAAGCGGACTAAAAGACAGCACTGGGCACGATCAAGCACCAGGAACAGGCACTGGACAACCAATCCAGGCAGGGGTCTCACACACTAAGAGGACCCAAGTGCCGCACATGTGCAGAGAGGCTCAAGACAGTCCAACACATAGTGTAGGATGTAAGTGCAGGCAGGAACAGCATACCACTGAACGGCAAATCAAAGTGCTGGCATTGTGTACAGGAACATCTGCACAGCGTATGGGCTAGACCCTCCAGAACCAGATGGAATTCCACAGAAGGTTGTGGAGAATAGCAGGCGAAGATTCTGTGGGATTCCAGATCCGACGACAGGCAGGTTACTGGCCAATCAGCCAGACATCGTGTAAATAGACCGGACCAGAAGACAGCGTGGTGATAGAATAGCGTGCCAAGTGACAGCAAACATCAGGAAAGGAAGGATTATGAGAAGCTGGAGAAGCAAAATACCCAGACCTGAAAGAGGAATCGAGAGGATGTGGAAAGTGAAGGCCAAAGTGGTCCCAGTTGGTGGTAGGAGCACTTGGGCTGTGACTCCTAGCTGGTGTGAGTGGCTCCAACAGATCCAGGAACCAACATCAGAGCTCTCTGTCCAGAAGAGGCCAGTGCTAGGAACAGTAAGATACTGCGCAGACCCCTCAAAACTCCCAGGCCTCTGGTAGAGGACCGAGGTTGAGGAAAAACCATACCACCATAGGCTGTTGGAGAGAATTTTTATATATATATAAGGTTTTATCTATATAGAAGGTGTGCGTGAGAATAGCAGGGCTAGATTCTGTGGGAACTCTCCAGATCCAGAGGACAGTCAGGTACTGCAATCAACCAGACATCGTTGGTAATAGACAAGGACCAAAGACAGCGGTGGTGATAGATATTAAGCAGTGCAACGTGGACAGCAACATCAGGAAGAAGGAATATGAGAAGCTGGAGAAGACCAGGGCACTGAAAGAGGAACTAGAGGAGGATGTGGAAAGTGTAAGGCCAAGTGGTGCCAGTGAGGTGGTAGGAGCCACTCGGGGGCTGTGACTCCTAAGCTGGGTGAGTGGCTCCAACAGATCCCAGGAACAACATCAGAGCTCTCTGTCCAGAAGAGTGCAGTGCTAGGAACAGCTAAGATACTGTGCAGAACCCTCAAACTCCCAGGCCTCTGGTAGAGGACCCGAGGTTGAGGAAGACACATACCACCCATAGAGGTGAGAGGGGAATTTTTTATATGATACGCTTATGGCTGTGACCAAGAGTGTTTTTTTGGTTTTTTTTTTCATATGTGTTTGGAAGGAAGATTGTGACCTTTTTCAAATGCACACCTTGCTATAGTTAGGCATCTCACTGTCACCTGCAGAAAACACTTCTGTAATGAACTCCACCTGGGAATATATGGTAAAGATTCCTAAAAAGATAAAGTCAAGCATCTGCTTACTGTACTGCCTATAAAGTGGAGTTTCATATTGAGAACACATTGCACTGGTGTCCACAATCTGCACTGACTTTTGGAATTCAGCCCTAAAAACCTACATGGTTTGGAATCTGGTTACATGAGAAACTGCCTCCAACCCTGTATGGCACTGCTGTATTTGCAACCAGTGGAGGTACTTCAACTGGAGGTTCTTCAGTTTAAACATGATGGGTTTGCTGGAGGCACATATTCTATGAAAATCTCTTGCTGGAATTCGCCTCTCTTTTCCTCCCCCTTCCTAGATCTGAAATAGCTCATATATGTTAACATTCATAGTGAACCATGAAGCCCATTGTTTATTCTGAGCTTTTGCAGAGGGATAGGTTGAGGGTTGGGCAATGGCTGTATGTGATTACAGCCTTAGTGGATTACAAAGGCAGTTCCTTGTTTTTGTTATTTAAAAAAACCCTTAACCTCCTAGTCCATAAAATATAATGACCAGATCCTAAGCTAGGCATACAAAAACTAATAAAATAATAATCATGTTAATTAATAATAAAGTCTCATTCCATTTTGGGCATCCTCAGAAGTCATATTCTTCCATTTGGTTAGCCTAAAGCCTCAGTTTACATTAAGGTTTATATTAAAGATCTATTAACAAATGGCCTACAAAGGGTTAATAAATTATGACTAGATGTTGTACAAAAATTATGGTCATGAGTGGTGTATTGCAGCAGGGCAGGGATAAAACCCCCTTTAAAGCCCTCCCAAAATGCAGGCTGCAATTCGCTCTCTGGCCAGGGTGCCAGGGTAGAGACACAGGTATTCAGCAGCGAGCCCAGCTGCAAGCCCTAATCAGGGCTGGCTCAGAGGAGTGTGCTGAGCTGAGTGCTGACAGCTGGGCTGAGGCATGAGAGGGCTATAAAAACCCTGAAGAAACGTCAGTGAGGAGGGCTAGACTGTGAGGAGACAGGAGGGTAGTATTGCTGTCTCCTTACCAAAGAAGAAAACCTCAAAGGCAGGAGACCCTGGGGGAAGGTCTGTGGGGCACTAGCTGTTGGGAGACCAGGGAACTTCACAAACACTGTAAATAAAGTCACTTGGGTGATCCAGCAAAAGAAGGTGTGGAAGATTCTTTATTATACCAGCCTAAACACAGGGTGTAGGTGCAAAAGTAGGAGAATCTGCACTCACCCTGTGATATGTAATTTTTTAAAAAATTAGTAGATGCCATGGTTATAAGCACACTATTGACCTGCTGGACTCTCTAACAATTCATTATTATATCCTTTAATAAATGGCTAATATTAACCCATTTAAAATTATTTACTGTAAAATGTGATCCTCATCTTTACCTCATGAGTCATGTGTTAACAAGAATTAAGTATTATCAAGAGTACAAAGATGGGGCATGGACCTGATCAGAAATTGCATCTTATTCCCAGAATTCTCCAATTTACAAAAAAAATTGTGATCAAAGACAAGATCTTAAAAAGGGTCTAAGTGACTGAGACTCATAAGTGCTTAAACCATTTGAAAATAACAGGCTCCTAAATCTATTTTAGCCCATATCTAAGTGATCAGTACACACAAGTGAATGACAGAGACATAGGGATGAATTTAAGCATCAGGGTTATTTAACAACAGAGAGGGTTGCTATCTAGCTACACCTCTCATCTATTCCAGGGTTCTCTGCTCAGTGTCCCAGGCAGGCTCCCTTCTTTTGACTCTTTGACCTCAGTCCTGTCCCTGTTATTTCATTAGTTGTCCCCCGAAATCATTTGGTTTCCAGGTCCTGTAGATCCTTCCCTTAGGTGGCCAGGGGGCAGGGTGTCCTTCAGCAGTGGGCGGGCTTTTTCCCGCCCAATTCCCAGAACCCAGTAGGAACACCTCTCATCTATAGGGGTTTTAATTGGGTCCAGTTTGAGGTTACTGGGCTTCTACCGTATAACCAATAACTTAAGTAAACCCTCTTCAGCTTACCCATAGGATTCAGCTCATGTCTGAATCCTCTAACTCTCCCCCAGCAAGGGGGATATAAGATACAATCAGTGAGGGACCTCAGTCTATGAAGAATTTAGTTCTCCCCTTCTTCTTACAGAAAAATGTCTAGTAGCCATATCCCAGGTCTCATTTGTCCCTGGGAGCTAGCCCTTTTAGAACTTATCCTCACAAAACACTAAACTCAAATTATATTGTATATAGTATACATTCCTTCATAACAGTAAAATTCCTGTTCTTACAGCTTTTAATCTGACCTGTTCCTCCGCAATGCTATAAGGTGGCAAAAGAAAAACCTCTGCTACTTTGTCTCCATGGGAAAAAATATATACTTCCTGATCCCCAGGCGATCAATTAGCCCAGGGATCAGCAACCTTTGGCACGTGGCCCGTCAGGGAAATCTGCTGGCAGGCCAAGATGGTTTGTTTACCTGCAGCGTCGCAGGTTTGGCTGATTGCAGTTCCCACAATGTGGGCTGCGGGAAGCAGCATGGGCCAATGTATGTGCTGGCCACTACATCCCGCAGCCCCCTTTGGCCTGGAACAGCAAACCGCGGCCAGTGGGAGCTGCGATCGGCCAAACCTGCGGATACTGCAGGTAAACAGTTTGTCCCGTCCCACCAGCAGATGTTCCTGATGGGCCACGTGCCAAAGGTTGCCAATCCCTGAATTAGACCCACAGTTCTCTGGAAACCAGCTTTACATCTGTCTATAGAGAGGAAGGGTGGGATAGGAATAGCAGCAAAAATGACGTCATGATATCTGGCAAGGCTTTACATTGAGGGGGGTGAGGAATGTGAGACCCAATCAGCACCTCCCCAGCTGGCCAATGAAGACACACTCCACACACACTTTGAGGCACAGAAGGAGCACAGTTCTCGCATGTCTGGCCATCAGTTTTCCCCTCCTCCTCTCATGAATTGGCCATCTTCCTGTCGGTCTGAACAACTCCCGCTCTTCCTCCACCCTATTGAAATGAGATGGGGCATTCTTTAGGAAGATGTCAATCACATCATACAACACCATGATCATCTCCTGATTTTCCTTCTTTCCTCCATATCAAAAATTATTTTAAAGAGAATATTTCTGTAAAAAAAATTGCTTGTCTTTGAACTACACTCATTTTCTACAGATCAGCAATTTTAAATGTAGCAAAAATATTTTACAAATATGCTAGTAAGAGTAAAAACGTGCTTTTTTGAACAAGGGTTTTACTTTTAGTTCCTTGTAAGACATAATTGTCATAATCAACCTCTTATGACTTGGCTTTGACATCTAGTGATTTTGAATGGATTTTGCTTCACAATTAGCCAAGAAAAATCATTTGAAACTGTGCTCAGTGGACTACTGATGGGAATATTCCATTAGTTGTTTTTAAGTGAACAGTGGAAGATTGTTAAGTATATTGACATTTTATGAAAAAAAACATGTCACAGTAACTCAGAAAGAATGTCATTGTATTATTTTATATTTTCAGGTTTGATGTACAAAAGTGTCATCTTCTAAACTAAATGAAAGATTTGTATCCCTTTGTCCACAGAAAGTGTTGTATCTGAATTCCTCTCCTTGTTTTATTCATTAATAATACTTTCTTTCTTCTTGAAGAGTTTAATGCATTGTTAATTTTATGGGTTTATGTAATGAAAAATTTACTCTTTAATTGTTCTCTATTCTAAAATCCATTGAGTTGTGATCTAGTCTAGTATATTAGCAGCTACTGAAGAAACATAGCAATAAATCACTTTGAAGAAGGTAGCATTATTTACATCTGATAAAAATGAGTTTGAACCTCGGAAAAAGGTAAACTATCAAATGATGTGCACTAGTGTAGTATTCCTTAAGTACCTAATTATTTTGAGAAAGGTGAGAACCGTATAGACAAATTCTCCTTTCACATATGCTGATGTAACCCTACTGGAGAAACACTGCTCTAATGGAAAAGTTCTTTTGGACCATGGTTTATAACTCCCACCCACCCGACATCTGCTTAAATATATTAAAGTAATTCCTCTTGCGGTTGGGGAAAGCCATTGGGGAATGCCTGAGCCCATTACTGTCAAGGATAGTTATTCTTTTATAAAGGAAGGCAAGCTTCTAATAAACCTCAAACAACAATAAATCTTAGTGCAGTCTTTGCTCAAGAAACTCTCTTGACATTAAAGCTTTTGGTCTGTATCATTTGGTTTCTAACTTCTTTTTATTGGGATAGATGACTCAGAAGGTGGTGACTGGCTAACTCCAGTAGCACCTGAAATGTCACCATACTTTAGACACCGAGCTGTGCAGATGCTCAACTCTCTCCTCATAGTCAATAGACAGTTGCTCAGTTTTTCACTGTCCATCAGGTGCTGTTCACACAAACTGCAAGACTTGGCAGGGGCAGCTGGAAATACTTCGAAGTAGTTCTATTTGTTGCTGTTGGAAAGGTGTCATAGGGTGCCATTTTTTGTTTGTTTTGTTTTTCTGTTTGTAGAATCTTAGTTGTACAGTCTCACAGGACTGAGTCTTAGTATTCCGATTGTTATACATCTACACACAAAGGCACATGAATTACTATTTCAATATGCTTTTCAGTTTGTCTAAATAAAGAGGTTTCCTTGCATTTCCATTGTCTGGCAGAGATAAGAATGGAAGCCAGTTAGTTAAGCTCATTCTGGATAAGGTAAAGGTGGTGCTGATTGACATATTGGACGAAGCTTCAGGGACTGATTATACGTATATGTACTTGCATAGCTGAAGGCATTTGCCTGCCCATTCACATAATGTTCTACAATCTCAGGGTACTACAGAATTCGTTTCTACGTCTGGATTCACAAACAGTAGAGAGAAAAAGCCTGCTTTCAATCTTAGTTTTGCAAACGTTAATGCACTTTTATCTTAGATGCAGACTTCACCACAACCTTCCATGCCATTGCTACCTACAGGCTGGGCTAAATAGGAATAACTATGAAGACAACATGGAGTCTTTACCTAGGGTGTATTAGTGCTGAGTCACTAATTTGTAGCTGTGGTCAGATGTGGGCTGCGTGTGCTCTCTGAATGCTGCACTGGCTCTGGCCAGATAGCCTGTATAGCAGGCTCAGATTAAACTTCCCAATAACCACAGACCCATTAGTAGAGAAGGGTTTATTGTTGATGAAGCACAGTATTAATACATGTATGCCTGTGACAATGGATGCAACTCAGCCAACGGCAGGACTTTCCACTGCACCCAAACTGGCCAAAGACAATCCCTCTGAGATACCGCTTTACAAACTGGTACAAACAAGTTACTTATTGCCCCTCTAACATGGTTAGTTACTGCTGCTGACACAATTTGTTACCATCCATTACCTTGTAAATGTTGGTTTGATCAAAATATCTGTATCTATCATACTGTCATCCGGAACTTTATCTTTAGCAGAAGTCAGTGTGTTCTCATTATCTTTTGGTGGGGGGTTGAACCATACTTGGTATCGGGGTGTTCTGGTACCACCCTTCTGTAATGTGCTTGTGTGAGTGTCCTGTGCCTAGTACTTCTTAGGGATGTTTGTGTTTTTGCAATACCAGCCCTGTTCCTGGCAGGTTCTGTGAGCCTGCACACAGGCAGAGCCTGACTTCTGCCCACAGCCTGACTTTTGCTAACTTTGCTTTATATTAGCAGGGCCTGACTACCACTTTAGTTCAGGTCTTAGGCCTCATACCGGGCCTCTGAACCAAGGTCTCTTGTCAGGCTCACTTTCGACTACAGTAGTGAATACTTTATTAGACAAATTTGGCTTTTTTTTTTCTGTTCATAAGTTATCTGCAAGTAGCTCACCATTTTCTTTAATTCATTCATTATTCAGAAGTGTTTGTCAAAAAATTACAAGAATAATTTTTGGCCTGTAAATTGTCACATAGTAAATCATTCTACTAACAAATTAAACTTCATTAGTTACTTTGGTTTGGTACATAGGTCACCTAATACTGCTTATCTTCCCTGGTTGAATGAGATAACTCATAGGTTTCTGATGCAAATCCTTATATTTTCAAGTTATAAATTTGCTTTCCACAAATATTCTCTGATATTCACCTAACCATAACTTTTTGAAAATATTTCTAGTAAACTTTATCTCTAAAATACCCAGAGAAAGTGAAGAAAAGGGATAGGAACACAGTCAGAGAACATGATTTTTTTTAGTTGAGTATATCCATGGAAAGATTTTCATGTTATTTGCCCATCTCTGTGGCACAGTGGGCCAGCAAAATCATTGCACTACCAGTCTGCACCCTGCATTAGAACTTATGTATGAAATTCAAGGTACCAACTAAAAGGTCAATAAGCAAGCTATCTTAGAAACCATCTTTCCCTTTCTGACTCCTTTGCATTTTTCCGTAGCATTTAAAGATAACTGTTCCCAAACATGAAGCTCAAAGGAGCTGAGGCAGGGTATTCTGAATTGCAGTAGGAATTTGCTCCTACTAGACATTTATGTAAGACAAATCTAACCACATTCTGAAAGATCTTTATTATGCTTCCTTTTGTCTAAGCATTTTACTAATTTCCAACTTCAATATCCTAGCATTCAGGCTCTCTCTTCTATATCTCTGTCCTTTGATAGCTGTGGTGTTATGTGGTATTTAGTTCTTATTCTTGCTTTTTCTCTACAGCAAGGAAAATATGACCAAATACTGCACAGATAGATTCATTGTACATTCTTGTAATAACAATAAAAGAGTGCAGCACAGATTGTTAGAGTGACATGGAAAGAGGCAAACTGTAAGTTTTCTACACTTGCCCTCCTTACCAAATTCTGTTACTGATCTATATAAGCTAAATCATAAGGTTGGCTTTAAAAGCCTCTTTCCTCCATCTGAAAAATGCTATCAATTTGTATTACATTTTTATGGCAATATTCAGTGCTGTTTTCATATTTGCTATAACAAAAAAAAAAACAAAAACAAACCAGAACACCACCACAGGCAAACTTTGAGGGTATGGCTACACTTGGAATTTCAGCGGCAGTGCTTTGAAGTGTGAGTGTGGTCGGAGCACCAGTGCTGGGAGAGAGCTCTCCCAGCGCTGCATGTAAACCACATCCTTTACGGGTGTAGCATGCAGCGCTGGGAGCCGCGCTTCCAGCGCTGCCGCACTGATTACACTGAGGCTTTACAGCGCTGTATCTTGCAGCTCTCAGGGGGGTGTTTTTTCACATCCCTGAGCGCGAAAGTTGCAGCGCTGTAAAGTGCCAGTGTAGCCATACCCTTACGAAAATTACTACAATGGTCTGCAGTAATGGTCCAAAACATGGCAGTATAATCATATTGCAATTTGGGGGCTTGAACTTCAGAATATAGCTGTCTATTTTATAAGGGTAGCCTAAAATTTCTGAAACCCAGTTTCACAGGCAGTTGGCACAAGAGCCTCTGGTGGAAAAACAATGGACTGAATAGGTTAGTGGCAGAAATTGTGGTCTTTCACCTCTGAAACACAAGCTTGAACTCAATTCTATTTTTATTATTTACTGGGCATTAGGTCGAAAGCAAAACTAATCAAGCAGCTGGGCACAGCATAGCACATGGCAGAGCAACAGAGTTATCAGCATCTATTCTTACAGGGAACGAAGAAGAGGAAGAGAGGGTGAAAGTTATAGGTTAAGGATTATTAGCACCTTCCTGTAGGGAAGCAATCACTCCTCTGAATTAAAAAATAACTTCAGACTTCAGTGAAGCAGCAAGTCTTCTATATTTCACCAGCACATATATTCAGGCTCTCCTCCAAACAGTGAAAGAGATGAAGGAAAATATTTTTAAATTGTTTTTGTTTCATACTATCCCTAATTGCTATTATATTAATTTTTCAAAAGTTTGCTACATAATTAACCTTAACCTTCAAAATTATCCTAGAATTTCTAAAGTTGTTGCATGTGTTGGTACTGGAAAAAATGTTAAACATAAAAACAATGCAAATTTTCACCAAAGACAATTGTTGCACAAAGGTCATCCCATCTCTTGTTTTGATGCTTTCAGAGCTTTTGCTTCAACATCCCTCCAAAGTCTTTGTCATTTTGTCTGGCACCAAACCTCCCTGCGTTTTATTTCCTAGTCCACTGTCCTTCAATGTCTCTTCCTGTTTTCCTGTGATGAACATGTGTTAAGTACACTTTATGATAGTATAATGCTGACTTCATCATGGCCAGTTTGAAGAAATGCTTTACTCTCTTGTTCAACTCAGGGTTTCATCTAAGGTTAAACAAGTGTTCTTGGTCATACGGAATTGGGCCTGCATTTGTTTTGAAAGAAATGATGCCTGCGGTTATCAATGTGCACTCTGTCTATGCATCCTTCCCCTGAATTCCCTCCCTTACACAGATTAAAAGAATTGGGAGAATAAAGTCAGAGACCAAAAGATGAATTGAACATGAACTTCTCTATTCATAAAGATTTTATATACAGCACTACCACTACAGATTGTTCGCAGAATACAAAGTAGGAATACATTGTTCCTGGACATGTGTGGGCCTTAATTAAGCAAAAATTTCCTCAAAGATTAGGTGCTATGCTTTGTAATAATAACAAATGGCAATAATAATAATGCAATTTCAGGTGTATTGTTCAGCTCAAGGTCAAAAGAGATCCACAGGTGAAATGCCTCCATTACCCATGCAAATGTTCCTTTAAAAAAATCAACAGATTATGTAAAAATAGTAAAATTCTCTTTTAAATAGCCTTTCAGGAACAAAAAGGTTTTGCAAGCCAGATGCTTGTTCCCAGATGACAGATTCACAGCTTACAAAAACTACCTTAGTTCATGGGGAAGAGCAGGAAGAAAAAAAATGTTTCATTCTATTTTCTCTTTTGTTTGTTTTTTTTAAAGATAAAAATACACAAAGAGCTTTATATTTTTTCAATTCCATTCAACAGCAAAATGCCCTTGACTTCAGATGGAGCAGGCCCCGCTCATTTTAGAATCCACTGAGAGTCTAAAACCTGTTTCAGAGTTCAGAAATCGAGGCCAGCTGGAGCTGCTGGAGCTATAATCGAGAGGTCTCTTTTCGGAACTTTATTTTAAAATAATAGTGGCTTGTTTTGCAAATGTTTAGAAATTGTGTTTTTGGAAGCCACTCTTTGCTCCAGGTTTTCCAGTCTGTAGATTTTCAATATAATTCATGTTCGTTTAAGAGAAAATGAGGGGGGAAATAACCAGAATTAATTTTTCCTTGTCATTTCATGGTTTCATTAAAGAGGAGAATGAGTCAGTTTGACCCAGCTAAATGAATGATACGTCAGGTTTCCTTTCTATGCCTCTGATGTTCAGGCAACTGCTGGGGATAAGTCACATGGTCAATGCGCATCTGGGATGGATCTGCCCTAATTACTGCCTTGCAGTAATCCATGCATTGAATGGAGAGTATAAATCAAGGAAGAACTGATCTATGGAATTTTTTAAAATATCTTAAAATATTTCATTAGGGCTTGTCTTCACTGCACCATTAGCTCCAGGACTAAGCTCAAGTGTTGTTCCTCTCAACTCCTGTGCACACACAAAAATCTCTAGTTTGAGTTAAATGGTCCTTTAAAATCAAACTAGCTGGACTGTCAGGAGCTGCGGGGTGAAACTCAAGTTCTTCTGATGCTGCAGGTAGTAATGCATCTGGGCACAGCTAATCTGTTCTGCTAATTAACTTTCACTAGACATTTATCAGTTTGCACTAGAAAGTTTGCAGTGCAACTGTCAAGGTTTTTTTCCCCACTTTGAACTCTAGCGTCCAAAAGCAGGGACCTGCATGGACCCTTCTAAGCTTAATTCCTAGCTTAGATCTGATAACGCCGCCACTTTCTGTTCCCCCATAACCTTCCCTGGGGAACCCAAGACCCAAACCCCTTGGGTCTTAAAACAAGGAGAAATAAACCATTCCCCCTCCTTTCCCCCCACCAATTCCTGGTGAGTTCAGACCCAATCCCCTTGGCTCTTAAAACAAGGAAAAAATCAATCAGGTTCTTAACAAAAGAGAGCTTTTAATTAAAGAAAGAAAAAGTAAAAATTATCTCTGTAAAATCAGGATGGTAAAATGCTTACAGAGTATTCAGATTCATATGAACTAGAGGGACTTCCCCCCTTCCAGCCTGAGATTCAAAGTTACAGCAAACAGAGGTAAAAATCCTTCCATCAAAATACACATTTACAAGTTCAGAAAACAAACATAAGACTAATCCACCTTTCCTGGCCATACTTACTATTTTGAAACATGAGAGACTGATTCAGAAAGATTGGAGAAAACCTGGGTGCACATCTGGTCCCTCTTAGCCCCAAGAGCGAACAACGAACAAAAAAAACAGCACAAACAAAGATTTTCCTCTACCAAGATTTGAAAGTGTCTTGTCCCCACATTGGTCCTCTGATCAGGTGTCAGCCAGGTTCACTGAGCTTCTTAACCCTTTACAGGGTAAAAGAGACCTTAACTCTTAACATCTGTTTATGACAGCAACATTTTTCCATCGGAAAAGGCTGATTCATCAACAGCAAAATGTTTTGTGGAAAACGTTTATTTGGACAAAATTTCATTTAGGAAAAAAGAACAAAACAGTCTTCTGATAAAGCTGAAGTGTTCCAGTTCAACATTTCTAGAATGAAACTTTCAGTTTTCCATTTTGAAATGACTTTTTTGTTTCATTGTATTTATTTGATATTATCTAAAACACTATAATATCACATTTTTTAAAAGTTGATAGTGGCAAGAAACATTTTAGATTTTATCCAAACAGAATGTTTCAGTCGACACAAAACAAAATACTTGCTGGAATTTTGTTTTGTGGGAAATTTCAATTTTTGTTTTGTTTTGTTTTTATTTGTTCTGTTTTGGAATAGAGAAAAATTAAATCACAGAATTTCCTGCAAAATGGAAAATCCAGTACCTGTTCAGCTCTATTGCTAATAGAATTACTCAGTGATGCTAACATAATCATGCTGTGAAGCTTGAGTGCTGTTTTGCAATCTAGCTATTACTCTGGTTGTGTAACTTGAGAGGAGTTGACTCAAGTGCAGATAACTTGAGCTAACTCTGCAGTGCAGTCATACTCATAGTTCATAGAGAGGTTAGTGCTATATTCTGCCAAAGATGAGAGCAAAGTTCAGGAGTGACATCTTTTGTGGTACCTTGGGCTGGCAGAGATGAAAACTAGTGATGTGTCCTGAGACTAAGGATAGTGCAGTGTGTGGTTTTGCACATTGTCCTCTAGCAGGCTGTGGCCTTGGAAGTGACTGTGTGGCCTGACAGCCAGAAGATGAATACAATGCAAGGGCCTGAAAAAACCACAAAAATCAAACCAAACAAAAACAGTTGATGAAACTCTTCTGATCCTCAAAAGGCATCTGGGCAAAAAGGTGGCTTTCAGGGAGTGGATGTGCAATGTGATGCATGCTTCTGTACTCAGGCAGCTGCTGTGGCATGGCAAAACTGAAGTCTTGGAAGAAACTCTAGGGCCTCACAACCACATACAGAATGATTGATTAGTAACTAAGAATGTTATTCTGAATGATGGGGTTGACTTTAAAAAGCTGGAAATGCAGCCCCAAATGAAAACATAATTGCATCCTTTATGACGACACCCAGCCTGACCAGAAAAGAGTGAATCACAGCTTTATGAAGACCCTCTATTTTTCGGTTTGACATTATGGTAAAATAAATATTAAGGGAAACTGTACCAGATAGTCTAATCACAACTAAAATCCATAAATGATTATTTGAAAACAAATAGAGAAAAAAATTGACCAACCTGTTAATTGCTGCAGCAGATGAAACTTGCTATGAAATCTAAGATTAGGTGCTGGAAATTAAGATCATACTAGATTACAATTCACAAAGGACCATTTAGTTATAATGAAACAATAAACTAAGGCTTTTGTTCATATTGTCCCATCTAATGAAAAAACTAATTGTGGCACAAATATCAGGTGCTTGAAACACATACTACATTATTTCTCTAATCATCAGCAGGAAAAAACCCAATATTTTAATGATGCCCAAAATTTTGTAAGGTACCATCTGGCTTCAATCAAACTGTTTAGGATGCCTAGATGAATTATACTTTATGAATGTCGTGTGGGTGATTTTATGGATAGTTGTGTAGAATATGCAGAATTATTAATAGTGTGTAGGATCTCAATTCAGTTATATTTGGATGCTATAAATTATAATATAGTACTCGAGTCAGCAAAACCTGAAAGCTCTGTGGTTTTGGCCATTGCAGTTCCACAGGATTCCAGTAAAGTTCAATTTCCACAAACCCTAATTCTGAGTTAGTCAACAGAATTGTTGCCTTTCCTTGGCTGCAGGATACCATTTCTGAAAGCATGTATAGCATGCTTTTCGCCTTCAGTATACACACCATACATGGAGTGGCTTGCAGTCCACAGTCAGGATATTCTAATGGATTCAACTGAGCCCATGCTGAGTGTGGTAGGAGAGCTGAAATTGATTGACAGCTACCCTGAGGCTGAGGAGCCACAAAGAATAATACTTGGAATAAAGCATGTCATTTTGTTTCCACATTGACAGACCCAGTGAAGGTTGGACATCACGTCATTAAAAATATATAGAGCATTTGCTAGTTGGACATACACACCTGGATGCTGGAATAACCTTTAGTAGAAATTAATAATGTTTGGTTGGATTAAAGAATTTATGAAGAAAAATATGGTGGAGAGACTCCTCTATATAAAAAGATGATAGTCATCTAAAATGTTTGCCCTGTGGAAACAAAATCTTCAGTATGGTTGGGATTCAAACACACACTTCAAAATAGTAAGAAGTGTCTTTTATACATCAGTGAAGGAACCTCAATGGCTAAGGTGGAGTTGGGGGAGTCAGCCACGGGATACCTAGTCTTTCATCTTTAGGTCACTAGTTCAAATTCAGCTCAAATCAATAGCAGCTAAAAGTAATTAGGATGGTTCTTTGGCCTGGATGAAATGAATTACTGGTTTTCACATCACAAAAACCATCCCCACAACTGGAATTTTTGTTAGGATTCTTTTGTTAGGGGTTAATCAGGCCACCCCCACAGCTGTTCTATGTCAGCACTGAAGCTCACAAGTGAACTACACAGGGAAGCTTGCACTGACAGTGCCTGTATTGAACCTGTTATGTGGATAAAAAGAAGTCTGTGGTGTCCAGGGCTTTTAATATAGCTCCTTTCACAAGTACTAAAGTGATTCCAATTCTTTCTCTCTCTCTCTCTCTCTTTCTTACACACACACTCACTCTCTCTCTCTCACTGCACTCGTCAGATTTTCCATCCTACAGGGAAGTGATAAATTCTGCCTTTCAAAAATAAAGCCATTGATAAGAATTTTTAAAATACAGGCACCTTGTGATGGACTAGATAATTGACTAAACTGGGCCCAGGAGTAATTGTCCATATTGGAAACTTTGTTTGAATAAGTAACTGCCCCTCCCCTCACCCTCATGTTACCCTTCAAGACTACAGTGCCTAAAGTCATATTTTATCCTTAAATCTCATTATGCTGGGCAATATGTGAGACTATGTGGCAGGAGACAGAGGCTTTCTCTATCATAAAAAAGAAATCCTAAGTAAGACTTTTACTTCTGGAGCTCCCTTGCAAAAGTTTGATTAGCTGCCATTTGTTTAATTTACCGTTTCCTTCTTCCTATGTGCATCACAACCACATTGAAAAATTGCAGCCGCATCTGCACCCTGGAAAACTGCTATGGGCAGCAAGAGACAGATATAGGGGACAGGCAGAGTTAGACTTATCTATGGTAAACAGATTTTTTTTCTGTCACCTGCACACTGAAGACAGGTGCGGGTGAAGCTATGGAGGATATACAGCTATGCTAGACTTTGTCTATTTTCTCTTACATCCCCACTTAATTGAAAGATCCAGTATCTTTCCTTAGGTCATTATATAAATCAATTCACAGTTGTTAAATTGATCTTATTTCAGAAAGAGCTGTCTGGAGATATTTGTGTCAGGATTTAGTGACCTCCTCCTACCTGAGTCATTTACTCCAAGATGAGGTGAACTCATTTTCAGCAGACCAGCAGTAATAGCTGAAAAAGTAAACCCCAGGAGAACAAATTCATATGGTATTGACACTGGAAAAGCAAGCAATTAACTAATTATTAGAAGAAGCTTTTCCATTTTATTTAGAGCAAACAGAAATAAGCCAGACTGTTAATCATTCTGTATTCATTGTTAAAGGGTGTGCTGAGTATCTGGTATTTAGCCTGGTTGATGTCTTTCCAACCTTAGTCTTTATTTGTTGTTTTTGTAGGCTACTGTAGCTGGCACAGAATCAGAGATATATTACATAATAAGACAAATGCAATAACAACAATTAAACATCTGTGTGATGAAAAGCATTTGGAGTTAAGTCCCAAATTTCAAAAGTGCGCACTGCTTTCAGGCACCCCAGTTTTTGGCTCTCTCTACACCTATGGGAGCATGTAGAATACACAGAGCTAGTATGCCTTGCTGAACTGGACCGGCTTCTCCAGCGGTGATTTAAAGGGCCCAGGGATCCAGCCACTGCGGGGAGCCCTGGGACCTTTAAATCACCGCCGGGGGTCTGGCAGCTGGGCTCCTGTGGTGATTTAAAGGGCCCGGAGCTCCACGGCAACCGGAGCCCGGGGCCCTTTAATTCACCCCTGACTCCTGGGGCTCCCAGCCGCCTCTACAGCTGGTAGCTCCAGCGTGATTTAAAGGCCCTGGAGCTCCCAGCCACAGCTGGAGCCCCAGGGCCTTTAAATCTTAAAAGGCCATGCCTCTTCTGGTTGAGGCCATGACTCTTCCGGCTGAGCGCCCCCCTCCCCCGATACTGGTATAAATAGTGTAGATAGAGAGGCAGTGCTTAAAGAAGTAGAGTAAAGCTACACCAAAACCTTAGGCCTGGTCTACACATGGGTGGGAGGGATATCGATGTAAGATACGCAACTTCAGCTATGAGAACAGTGTAGCTGACGTCAATGTATCTTAGTTCGACTTACCTCCCCCGTTGACTCCACTTTTACTTCTCACCCTGGTGGAGTTCCAGACTCGATGGGAGTGTGTTCAGGGATCGATTTATCGTGTCTAGATGAGACACAATAAATTGATCCCCGATAGTGTGGACATACCCTTAGAGTATATCCCTACACAGCTTTCGTCATGCCCAAGAAGTGACTCCCACTTCAACACTGCTAATTTCAGTAGCATATCATCCTGCTGTCTCCTTGCTGCTGAAGTCATTCCCTATGCAGAGAAAGAGTCCAGCATGAGGGAAAGGCTCTGGCAATGGGAAGGTGGTATGAAAAACTCCCACAGTGTGGAAAAGCTCTAGCAGGGGGAGGCAGTGGAGAGGCAGCTTTTCCTTCCTGCCAGAGTCTTTCACTGCCAAGTGTAGCTACACATTGCAGTAGGGATGCTGTCTGCTTTTCACTGTGGTGTGCAGCTACATGTACCCTACATGAATGTTTCTCAAATGTGGCCACTGTGGCTGCATGCAGCCACCAGTGGCTTTTTGTCTGCCCATGACAGCCTTTGTCTGCCCATGACAGTCTTTTTGTCTGCCCATGACAGCCTAGTAAAGGGGAGGGAGGGAGGGAGGCAAAGCATCGCCCTCTACCCCCTTCTTCCTTGTTGCTCCTGCTCACTCTTGCACTGCCTCTGGAGAGGAATTGTGATGAGGTTCACTCACCAAGTGGGCTGGCACCTCCTGCTGGCCATCTTGGAATTAACTCTGCAGGTCCATACGCCCACTCCCTGTGGTGCCTGACCTACCATCACATTTGCTCTTGACCTATGACATTCCAGGGACCACGGCATTCTCTTCATGACATGGCCCTCCGCCTGTTTCACCATCCGTGCTCCCTCTTTCTGGGGTTTAGCATAGCTGTCCAACTGTCCATCCATTTCCACAGTGATGAGCGGGGAGGGGGAGCAGGGTCCACCCACTATTCTGGGTCCTAACTCTGGGACCCTATAGATAGCAGCCTCTTGCTGTAACTCTAACTTCTCACCATGCTGCTGTGTCTCCCTTGGCCACTTCTCCACAGCCCCAGCACCTTCTTCCGCCTTGCCTCAGGGCATGCAACTACCCAGTCCCAGCAGCCAGCCAGGAGCTCACCGTTGCTTCCTTGGTCTCTGCCAGCAGTCACTCTGTCCAAGGTGTTGCAGGTCTCTTGGCCTACTAAACACAGTCTTCACTTTTTGAACTGCAGCTCCTCTTATCTGAGCCTGATGGACTAAGATTGGTTACTCCCTGCAACGCTTCCCTGATTGCCTGTGCCTCATCCAACCTCTCTGGGCCACACAGAGGACTCACATCCACTGCTCCCTGCTGAGGTTAACCCTTTCTATTCCTGTGTGAGGCAGATACCCCATCACAGGGATATAGAAAGTAAAGTTTAGTTTAATTTAGTTAATTAATATAAAGTTTTAGCCATATGCCACTGAAGATAACACAAGAAATACAAATTTTAAACCAACACATGTCCAAAAATGATGCAAATATTAAAAACACAAACAAAGCCAAGTAAAAGAGAGTGACATGATAAAAGAAGAAGGACAATAGATTATATTCTGTCCTTCCCTCTCCTTCTCTTTATTATGGAAGGATGGCCATCCCTGCCCAATCTAACTGGGTTTCCTGGGGAGCAGCCAGTTAGTAACTCTCTTCTCTGGGGCAGAGCCTGATAATTTGGCAGTTCCAAAATGTAAAAACACTCTGGGGCTTTCTCACAATTTGTTTTCTATAGATTGCATAGCACCCTAATGGCCAGAACATGAGAGGTCCTTCCCCTTCCTTATTCTTGTTTTGATTAAATTTGGAGTTAGATGTCAAATATTTCAAGGAGGCAAACATTTTCAAGCCTTCCAAAAGGGATTTGGTTTGAAAAATTAATGAAGTTTTGGGCTGGTTCTGTTATAACTAATCCAGTTTGCCCACTCTTTCTCCACCCACCAATAATTCAGAAAAGGCCACAACACAGAAATGGAATTACTATTTATAATATTCATATCTCAGCCATCATATTTATCTCTTGGACATGATTACTTAATTTTGATTCTTTTTGAAATAAAAACCCAAAATGTAAGTAGACCATATCTAATTGATAGCTTTTTTGATTGCTCATCCTTTCCAATTAGCAATGGTCCTGTATTTGATTTTAAACAAATCTCTTTTGGAGAAAATGAGTGATAAATTAAAGGGAAAACATACACTGCATCCTCTTTGCATTTGTTACTCCTCTCCAAAGAATCCTCAGTTCTACTCCCCTATATGAAGTCTGCTATAAAGTCTATGTTGAATATAAGTCTGCATTATGCTATATTTGTTCTACAAAGAGACCATTGACTTTTAGAACTTGATCTTGGGATCAATCATCTTGGGCACATTTTCCTGTTCCAAATTGATTTCAATGCACATCTTTGTTCTTATTTAAATTGTGTCCATATAGTGTACTACTACTTATGTAACAGGGTTAGGGAGAGGGGTATTGTAAAATGGGACCCTAACCAACTGAAAGTTATCTCAGTGGGATGAGAAGCAACCTGTCTCTCACCACCCCGGTGTTACCCAGAGGAACAGATAGGGCATGCTTCCACACTTGCCAGAAGGGGTGAGACGTTAGTAACTCCAAAGGACTTCCTTATCCCCTCCCCTTGATCTATCTAGCAAAGGCCACACCAGCAGGGCCTTTCCTACTGGATCCCCAGAATATAAGCTCTGGGATATAAAGCTTCAACCCAATCAACCTCCCTCTTGAGGTATGTCACAGTTGCTCATGAGACCCTTGGACTGAGCTTCCAAATCTCCATACCCTCTCAGCAAGGTACCTTCTTCCCAGTTGCTCCCATTACCTGCATTAGGTTTATTTGTGAGGTGGAGTGCTCCCAACTTTACAAATAAGTAAAATACTCCTAACCAGGGTAGTGGCAGTGATATTGGCAAACCCGGTACCAAAGCATGTCAAACCTCCCAGGCCTCAGTGAACAAATGAATAGATGGAAGCCAAACCAATTCGTATAGATCAATGTGATTGTTAAATGTGTAAGAATGTGTTTGGTGTTTAAACTTTAAGGAAATGAATGGGATGTTACATGTATTGTATTCACTTATCTGTATCCTATTGTAATGTAATATTAAATATTTGCATTGTATATACCCCTGTAACTAACTAACCCATCAAATGAGAAAGAAGCCTTGTGTAATGCAAATGAAGAACTTTAACAATACTAATTTTTGCACATTTGAAGGCAAGTGGTCATTGTGTGTGATGATCAGAGATCAAAGTCTCTAAATGTGCTCCTCTCTCTCCACTAAACAAAGAATGAGCCCATATGGGTGGTGAGCCTGTCAGCTTGTTTTCTGTGAGAAAAAAAGCTATACGTATGGACTTAGGGAAAGATCTTTCATCTCTGAACTGTTTGAATTCTGACAGGGCAGAATAGCTGAATGAGATGACTGAGCTCCCAGAGCTATTCTGGGTAGTCTTGAAAGACTTTTGGGAAACTGCAGATTACTACATCATTGCTAACATTTGGAATTATAGACCTGTACATATATTTTACCCACTTTAATCTCTAAATAACTCTCATTTCTTTTCTTAGCTAAAAAGCCTTTAATTAGTTTACCGTAGAGTGGGCTACCAGCACAGTTTTTGGTGAGATCTAAGATATAACTCAAACTGGGTGAGTGACTGATCTCTTGGAACAGGGAGTAACCTGGAATATTTGTGAATTTGGTGTAAGTGACCATTTGTCAAATAGTCCAGCTTGCTTGGGTGGCAAGATAGACAGTCTAAGGTAGTGGTCCCCAACCTTTTTCTTCTGGTGGGTGCTGGACGACAAGCCTCTGAGGACTGTGGCCGGCAGATGAGCATCCGCCAAAATGCCACCAAGAAGTGGCAACTTCAATAGGCATCGTTGCTGAAATGCCGCCGACAAGCAGCATCCTCCAGAGATGTCACTGCCGAAAATCAGTGTCTTTTCGGTGGCAATGCCTCTGGATGATGCTGCTTCTTGGTGGCATTTCAGAGGATGCTCGTCCACCGGAGAGTACGCGGGTGCACATAGATGCCCCAGCGGGTGCCATGGTGCCCGTGGGCACCGCATTGGGAACCACTGGTCTAAGGGAATTGTCTGGGACTCCATTATATGACTATTGTAATAGTTAGGAAGCTCACATTTGGTACTGAATTGATGAAATCTAAGTATAGAACATATTACCAGTTCGGGTGTCTGCTCTGCTTTTGACAGTCTGCTCTGAAGTAAGCCGTCCCTCTCCAGACAGGTCACTAGATGTTATTCCACATTGGATTTAGTGAATGAAGATGGCCCACCTCTCAAGAGAGTGAATGCACCAGCTGAGAACTCCCGTTTGTCTGGAAAAGAGTGTTTTGCCTTTGTCTGTTTACAGTCTCCAAAATGTAACATCAGAGAATATCCATCATTTCACCTACAGTGTTTATACATACATTTCACAACGATATTATTGACTAATGTGTTGTTAGTTTTCAAACAATACCCCATAAGGCATATTTTGTACAAACTGGTTGCAATAATGTGCAAGATGTGAATAGGATCACCCACTTATCTGTGTTAGTAGTACCATGCTCATGCACTCAGCTGAGCACAAGAACTGCATGAGGTTAGTGCTGATAACACTTAGTTAACACAGTGATAAATATATTGGAAGCTAGGCCTGGCCCTTCTTTCCTATAATAAGGATTCAATCAGTGTTAGCTGATGTGGGAATTTTTGTGTGTGTAAAATTCCCTAGTGTAGACAAGACCACGTACACAACACATACCAAACATCTAGTAACTGGAAGATAGCTGAGGGGTGTAACAATGAATGTAAACAAACACTAAAAAATCACTACAGACGCAGAAACACTGTTTTTAATACATACCTGAAATTACCTCTAGGGAACAATATTATATTTTGTATGAACTACTATAAACATTATATGCTACTATAAATGAACTCTTAATATTATACATTCATCAAAAAAGTTCCCGCAAAAAGATTGAATAATATGAAACCAGTTCTTGGAGAGGATGCTCCTCAGAGTATATCACCTTATGTGTTTTTATAGCACCACACAGATTGGAAATTTTTAGGTGCTACTCTAATAGCAATATTTAATAATAATAAATATGAAAAGCTAACTCTTATCCTCTGTTAGACTATGCAATCTCATTGAAGTCAATAGAGTTTCATCGAAGTTATTAGGTGCTTTAAATGTAGGCTACGTCTACACTACAGGATAATTCCAAATTACATTAAACCGGTTTTATAAAACAGATATTATAAATTCGATTTCACGCAGCCACACTAGGAACAGTAATTCGGTGGTGTGCGTCCATGGTCCGAGGCTAGCGTTGATTTCTGGAGCGTTGCATTGTGGATAGCTATTCCATAGCTATCCCATAGTTCCCGCAGTCTCCCCTGCCCCTTGGAATTCTGGGTTGAATCATTGTCGCGGGTGGTTCTGGGTAAATGTCGTCAGTCATTCCTTCCTCTGGGAAAACATCAGCTGACAATCTTCTTGCCATTCCCTGATTCCCTGCAGACGCCATAGCACGGCACCATGGAGCCTGTTCACTTTTTTATTTACAGTCAACATATGTGTACCGGAATGGCGCGGACAGAGGCGATACTCCAGCGCTACACACAGCAGAATCATTTGCTTTTGCATGATAGCAGAGATGGTTATCCAAGTTCTGTACTGTCTACTGCTGGAGTAAACTGCAATGAGAATGACGGCTATCTCTCCCCCTTTGTACTGTCTACTGCTATCCATGATGCCCCGGCTGAGATCGGCCGGGGGCGCAAAAGCAAAACTGGGAATGACTCCTTGAGTCATCCCTCCTTTATGGTTTCTAAAAAATAGAGTCAGTCCTGCCTAGAATAAGGGCAAGTGTACTAGAGGACCAGTGTGTCAGAGAGCACAGCTGCTCCCTGTCAGTATTCACAGGGGGTGCCCTGCAACAACCCCACCCGTGTTCCCTCCTCCCCCTACCTTCCTGGGCTACTTGTGGCATGGTCCCGCCCATTGTGTCATGATAATAAAGAATGCAGGAAGTTTTAGTGACATAAAATGAGGGGGGGCAGCCTCCCCGGTGCTATGATAGCCCAGCAGGACATTAATCGGTGTGGGGGAGAGAAGCCCGGCATCCCACTGCTATGATAGTCCAGGCAGTACAGAATCTTTCTTTACACATGAAAAGGGAGGGGGCTGATGAAGCTCAGCCCCCAGTTGTTATGATGAAGACGGTTACCACCCATTCTGTAACATCTACTGGGAGTGACCAGGAATCATTCCTGTCTGTTTTAGCCAGGCACCCCCTTGGGCTGGCCCTATCTCAGGCCAACAAGTTAGATATTGAACAATTATCAGCATTGGCGCTCGGGTTCATAAGGACCGTTACCAGTCCTAGTGCACCATCTGCCACCGGAGAGGGGAGAGAGCGAATACTGCGCTTCACTGCTGCAGCATAGCGTCTACCAGCAGAATTCAGTAGACATAGGGTGACATTGAAAGAAGTCAAGAAATGATTTCTTTCCCTTCTTTCACATGGTGGGAGGGGGAGTAAACTGAGGAGCTATTCCCTGAACTACACCCGGACAAGTGTTTGAACCTACAGGGAACTCACCAAGAATGCAATAGTTTTCGAGAATGCTGTGGACTGTGGGATAGCTGGAGTCCTCAGTACCCCCTCCCTCCATTAGCGTCCATTTGAGTCTCTGGCTTGCCGTACACTTGTCACACAGCAAACTGTGTAGCCTGGAGATTTTTTCAAACGCTTTGGCATTTCGTCTTCCGTAACGGAGCTCTGATAGAACAGATTTGTCTTCCCATACAAGCGATCAGATCCAGTATCTCCCGTACGGTCCAATGCTGGAGCTCTTTTTGGATTTGGGACTGCATCGCCACCCGTGCTGATCAGAGCTCCAATGCTGGGAAACAGGAATATAATTCAAAAGTTCGCGGGGCTTTTCCTGTTTACCTGCCCACTCGCGTCTGAGTTCAGATGCCTGTCCAGAGCGGTCAGTGGTGCACTGTGGGATACCTCCCGGAGGCCAATAATGTCGATTTCCGTCCACACTAACAGTATTCCGAAGTAATACTATCGATTTTAGTGTTACTCCTCTCGTTTTGTAGGAGTACAGAAATCGATTTAAAGAGCCCTTTAAATTGATTTAAAGAGCACTGTAGTGTGGATGGGTACAGCGTTAAATCGATTTAACGCTGTTAAAATCGATTTAATGGTGTAGTGTGGACCAGGCCGTAGATATCAAAAATAAAAATAGAGCAATTTTTAATAACTTTTTAAGGAAAAATATGGCTCATTATAACTGAAAAGACAGTGAATAGCACTTGGGAGTAATCTGCGATATGCAAGAACTAAAAATGTGTTATGGTATTACACAAGAGCACAATACTAATTAAAATAGTTACTAATATTAAAGATTATGAGATCACAGAATCATAGAAATATAGGGCTGGCAGGGACCTCAAGAGGTTTAGTCCATTCTCCCATACTGAGGCAAGTCCAGAAGAAATGTTTAAAATAGATAGTTGACTGTTTCATAATTTTTGTAACAGATTGAAACAATTTAATAATACAGCTGCCATACATGATGATTTAGAAGAAGCAATAAATATTATTAGTGCTGGTTCCAGACAAGGTCTGATCATATACTTTTAACCAAAAGAAGAGTGTGTACCTTAGTACAACATCTGGCATCTAGGCATATGTTTCTTAATAGTATGGCAGTCCTAACTGATTGCTTATAAGGTATAGAAAATATGGATGCACAATCTAGTGACTACAGCCATATGCACTATGATTTTTTCATTTCTCTGAAACTATCACTGTCAGGTTTAGCCTGGTGAATATCTTAATGGGAGACTTCAGGCAAGTGATGTTGATACCCAGGATGTGATATTCTTCCCTTCTGAGTCAATATTAATATCCCATCCTGGTGCTGGAGACATGGCGTTATTCAAGATACTGTCTTTTAACTGAGCTTTAAAACAGATCTTGATGACTTCTGATATTTGCAATAGCCTGGCCCGTTTTTCATAAGAGTAGCAGTGATGAGTCCAGATGTTCTAGCTAAAAATAGATGCCAAATACCTGTATACTATCGTTTTAGTTGAAGATGTCAATCACTTCTCTACCTGTAATATTTTTGTAATAGTACCAGTAGAATCTCTGCTGTATTCCTCTCCATAGGAGTCAAGAGAAAAAAATGAATGAAATGATCCTGTTATTCCATGCAAAGAAACTAGTGATTTTGCAACTTTAGGAGTGAGAACCCTAACTCCTGACTCCAAACCTTGGCTGATGAATTAAAATACTGTCTTTTCTTTATATACAGTTTTAATTACAGTACAATACCAACAGTCTTCAGATTGGGATTTTTAAATCTCATGGATATCTACAAAATGAGTCAAGTTTAAATAATGTTGGTTCAGAAGTTTTAAAGTTTTGAATGCTTAAAATGCAGTTTGATTTTTGAGTGATTTTGCAAAATTGGCATCATGAGGTTCCCACACTGATATCACATTTTCAGTTTCCAAGTAAAAAGATTCATTGGCTGATAGCCCTGCACAAGAGACTCTGAAAGGCAAGATGTGTTCTTTCTGCCTTTCACATCTTCACCAGTCGTAACGATTCTGCAAGTCAAATTCTGCCTCATTATCTTCACAGTCTAGCTTCACCTGTGCAGCCCTAGTGCCTTCAAAGACATCACATAGGTTTAGTGTAACTGAGGGTATAATCAGAAGACAATGGTGTTGCACAAGTGCTTCTGAAATTTAATCTTTATTATCAATTCTGCTGATGATGCGTGGATCAGAAAATAACAGAGTTCACTGTGAATTCTGTTGGTTCTGCTGGGTTCTTCACTAAAGTAAGTTAATTCTGGCATCCCGCTTTGCTGTAACCAGTTATCTCAGGAAGGGCAAGGGCAGGGGTAATGCAAAGGTGGTTTCAAGCCACAAAGATTCCTGAGTACTATGCTCTTCCTCCAGCTCTTTAGAATCATTTACAATGAAAGAAACTATAAAAATGTAAGATATTACTTAGACCTTAGTTCCTCCTGTGCCACAGACACAGTGGCCCATCCAGTTCATCCATTGTTGATGGGTGTTTGGTAGATGTGGTGAAGCCAGCACATTCCCAGGTGAAGCCAGCACATTCAATATCCTCTGTCACTGTGTTTTAACAGCTCTTCCTTGGCCTTCCTCGCTTTCTCTTTCCTCCCTTGGGTACCCAATTCAATGCTTGCTTAGCATGTCTTCTATCTTCCATATAGCATACACATCCCAATCACCTGAACCTTCCTTCTTTGATGATATTTTCTCAGTCAACTACCTTACTCTTACTTTTGTTGTTTTCTCTTTACATAAAATGTACATCTTTCTCAGTCATCTGAGACAGGCAGCCTCCAATCTTTTAGTTATCCACTGTCATTGGTCAAGCCTCTGCTCCACACAGAAGTGTGCTCAATACAATCACATGGTATAATCTGACCTCACCTAGGCCTGTATCTGATTTTACTATGCATCTACTTCCATCATATAAAATCCTTATTATGTTGTCCAGCTTGTCTTATATTCCACAGTTTCTAGAAATATTTCACAGGGTCGCTCTGTGGACACTATCAAACACTTTCATAAAGTTGATAAAATTGATTAAGATGGGATTTTGCCAAGCAGTAGATTTTTTGATAATCTGTCAAAGAGTGAATATCCATTCACAACATGATCTATCTGGACAGAATCCAGCCCATTCTTTTGTAATATATCATCCGTTGCCTTTTTCATTCTATTCAGAATAATGGTAGCCAGTACTTTTCCTGGGATTGATAGCAGTACAATACCTCACCAATTCATTCACTGAGTCATATCACTTCTTTTTTTGGCAATGCCATGGTGGTACAATCTTTCCAATCTTTTTTGCCTTCAGAGCTTTCTGATTGTCAGTTGCTGCCCACTTTCCAGTTGTTATCCATTCAACTTTCTTTCACTGTCTTCAGAGGCCCATTATTTCCTCTATTGTCTTGAGTACTGCGGTCTTTCAGTTTGGCCAGCTAGCTTCCAGTCTGGTCCTGTCAAACACTGCAAAGATTGCTAAATGCAATTTGGAATCTGATCTGTGTTCCTTTGCCCTTGGACTTCTTTATTTGCATGACACCCTTTTTGATCGTTGTGATCCTTTTGAGTTAAAGTTGTAATGTGGGCACTAAAATATAATGATCTGAGCCAGCATCTACTCCTCTGTTAAGTATCAGAGGTGTAGCCATGTTAGTCTGGATCTGTAAAAGCAGCAAAGAGTCCCGTGGCACCTTATAGACTAAAAGACATATTGGAGCATGAGCTTTCGTGGGTGAATACCCACTTTGTGGGATGCATCCGATGAAGTGGGTATTCACCCACAAAAGCTCATGCTCCAATACATCTGTTAGTCTATAAGGTGCTACAGGACTCTTTGCTGCTTTTACTCCTCTGTTGATTCTGACATCCCTCAAAGAAGATGCTCATCTCTTAGATATAAACTCACGATCTATCTGGTTGATAGTTGCATTGTCTGGTGATCTCCATGTGAAGTTGTGAATCCTTTTACTGTCAGAAGAGACTGCCTTCTTCCTTTGCTGCTTTGCCCAGGAATCCATCCCAGCAAGTAGAGTTGTTGCCAATTTGTGTGTTGAAGTAGCCTATCATCAACTTGATGTTCTGGGTAGGCACATCATCCAGAACTTGCTGCACTGTCTCACAGAATGTATCCTTTTCATTGTCACCTGCTGCTTTTGTTGATGCATATACTTTGATTATTGCACACTTGGCATGTCTTATTTCACAGCCTGGCTGTTATTATTCTGTCATTCACTGGGTCCCAAGCCAGCAGGGTCTGCATTGTGATGTTATCCCTCATAATTCCTACACCTCTTTCATGTGTTCCTTCTCCTGAGTACAAGTGTGTTCCACCATCAGACACCATCTTGCCACTCCCTATGCATGTCATCTCACTGATGTCAAGCATGTTCAGAGGTATTTTTTCATGTCTCATGTAACCTGTGCCAGCTTTCCCATATTTCACATGTGCCTACTCTTGTTTCAGATCTCGTCACCAGGATTTGGGTCTTGAGATCTCAACTTCTTAATTGTTTTTTGAGCTCTATCTGCACCTACCATTCTCAAGTTGTGGTTTAACTGAACTGTATATGTTGCAAGATGTTTTTATCTGAGTGGGTCTCAAACCCAACTGCAACACTGTCCTCTTTTATCTGGTCTTGGGACTGGCACTGTTGCTAACAGTGGTAAAGTTGTAAGATATTATCATTATTATTTTGTGATTCAGATCTTTTTAGATAACTGGGCCATTAAATGGAAAACTCATTTTAATACAGCCAAATGTAAAATAATAAGCCTGAGTGCAATGAACCAAAGGAAAGAGAACATTATGTTTTCCCTGGAATAGTCATGCAATATACTGACTGGGAAAGGGCTTTTCAGGTTACTATCTAAATGTGCTTGAAGCCATTAGAGCAGTGTAAGAACTGCAGTAAAATCAGCAAATTGGGTAGTCAACTACATCATTAGAGATCTTGCAAATCAAAATATTGTTATTCCACACCATCTAAACTTCATCAAAAGGACTGTGTTCAGTTTTGGTCACCTTGGAAGGAAAATTGTTGCTATTTTACAGGAGAGGGTTGAATGTAGGACACCAAGGATGTTTCCAGATTTTAAGAGTGTCTAAGACAGCTACTATAAAGGAACTAATTCTCAGTGTTGAAACTATGCCTTTAAGGTGGCAGAACAGAAATAAAGTAATCACAGTGTATGAAGGAGTTGGCTGTTGTAGAAAACCAGATTATTATGGTTTTAAAGACACATTCTAAATGTTAGGAATCAATAGTAATATTAATCAATAGTCTTGAACTTCCTCTCATTTACACCAGTATAAATAGAGTGTCTTTACTGAAGTCTCTGGAGTTACAAGTTTGATATAAAAGAATTCAGAATTAAGCTCAACTGAGTTACACTTGTGTAAAACTGGTGACAGAAGTGTTGGATCCTATACATTCAGGCAGAACTGGACAAAACAGCTAGTGGAACAACTCATATGATAGCTATATATCTATATGAAAAGAAAATTGAAAGGGGCATAATAAACCTGAAAAGTAGTATGGAGAAACATGTAAAGGAAACAGGTGTTTAGTACTATGTGGGCTTTCCTTTTCTAGCAGTTTGTTCCACTATTTGCTGTCTCATCATCCACTATTCATGGATGTAAATTCATTACAATATTACAAGTGAGACTATTATCATAGTCATATGTCCTTGATGTAATTTAAGACAAAAACAGCCTTTAACTAGGTCTAATGGGCCCATATTAATTCACCACTCCATGAGCTAGCTTATACAATAATCAGGCGGTGTCAACAACAACTCAGAGCTTTATCTTTCACAATCTTTTTGTTAGTAAGGTAACCTGATTCTGATCCTACTTACCCCAATGTAGCAGTTACACTAATAAAATCTTCTTGTGCAACTCTTAGTGATGGGTTAACCTCAGAAAGTTATCACTTACAAGACTGTACCTTTATACTAAAAGCAATAAGGTTGTTCCTGATTTACACTGGAGTGAGAGATGAATCACACCTGCAGTGTTTAGTTATGTTTTAACTAAATATCCAGAAATGTGCATCTTGGTCTGCACAACTGGCTGAAATATTTCACAGGAACAAGTTTCAGGGCTAGATTTCTACTGCTACTTCCTCCTAGTTGGGTTGGAGATGGAGATGAATTCAAATCAAAACATGAGATCTGCATACACCTGAATTCTGAGAGAGTTCAATTTTTTATCTGAATTTTGCAATATGCTTCAACTCCCTGATGGCTTAAACCTCAAATCCAAACACCTCTGAACTTGGAGAAAGTTCAGATATAGATCTACACTTTGCAACTCGAGACCAATCCTTGTGAGAGCCACTCTCTGTCAAGAATAAATTTTCCTGCAGTATTTTGATTCTATGGTTCCAGCAGGAATATCAAATGTGAAATAATACACGGAGAAATAAATAATCATAATAATAATAATGAAAAATTTGAACCTCAGAAAAGATGTTTGTTTGGGGAGAGTATGCGGAGTGGGAAGGAACATGGAGAGATAATTTTATCTGAGGGCAGGTTGTGCAAATTTTATTTTAACCCAAGCAGTTCACCTATCCCTGTTACCTGCCTTTGTTCTTTCCTCATCCAGCTGGAGAGTATACATGCAGCCCTATCAAACTTTATTTGAAAGCCTGTATGCAGGTTTTGTGTGTGAACAGGAATACAAATGACTATATTTACAAGAAAAGAGCCTATGTTCTGGGAAATACAGATTTAGGCCCAATTCAACTCTCACTTGTAAGGATGTCAATCATGAGTAACTCTACTGAACACAAAGGAGATTTTATGGGGGAAAAATTTCATTAAGAGTTAAAGTTTCCCATAAATAGTTTGTACCCTTCCAGAATATCAAGTTCAGAAAAATTCAGACTTCAGAAAATCAGAACATACGGAGTTAAGGTATACTCTTATGTAACCTTAACTCTGACCTCTTTGAATAATGCCCCAAAACACCCTTACCACACACATTTTTACTCTTCCTTTTCACTGTAAATGAAAGGAGCTACCTGCACTGTCCTAATTCAAACACTTAGCCTACTCTCCTGACAGGATAACACAATTGTGAAATGTAATAACCACTTTACAACTTAAACTTTTTTACTCCCTCCTACATCCACTTTCCAGTGTCCTTCCCCCTCTCCCACACCACCCTTATTTAACCCTCTTCCCATAATTCTTTCTCCTGTCCATGCAGCACCAAACTCTCTTACCCTTATTTCCCCATTTCTTCCACACTCTGAAATACCTCTCCCTTATAGCAAGCATTTGGATGTCTATTTTCTTTTTAAAAACTACTTTGATTACATCCCCCCTCCCCACACATACACCCTTGAGCTATTCAGCTAGTGTGAAAATTTTAAGGCTAAAAATCCTTTTCTCCCCTCTGTCTATGCATGCTCAGTGTAAATCTGTTAGGCATGTGAGCCTAGAATGCTTGGTGCATGCCTAGCTGGAGAATCAAGCTCTTATTCAAATGTTTTCATTTGATTTCCCCCAAAGAACTGCTGGGTGCCATGCACTGAGTTGGGAATTGTAGACTTCAGTTTGATGGTTTGATCTCTATCCGTGCTCAAAAAAGCATTGCCAGAGAATAGCTCAACTTTAATTTAAGAAAGCGTTTCCCCCCAGGGGGCTGTATCTCAGGAAGCTGTTGGCCAAGAGGCCCCAAAGTTGGATCATGTATCCTGTCCTGAACCCTCCTGAGGCACACCAGATTTTAAGGCAAAGTAACTGTATAGATTTTACGACACTTAGAATAGTCAAGTTTTAAAAAGAAAAGGCTTCTTAACTATAACTATAATTAGTGCTCTGCTCTAATAAATTAGTAAAAGCTGGGATGAGATGGGACGCAGATCCTAGCACTCCGTAAAGTGTCCATAGACTGTCAACTGAAGGAGTCAGACAATTATCAGGGCACAGCATGTAGCCAAATATTTAACTCTTAATCAGCCTAGTTACAGAGAGCTGCCAACTTTTGAAAATGTCAAGCTGTTCCTGGATGCTGAAAGGAAGATAGAGCTAAACTACCAGAAGTGCCACTTCCCTAATGAAAGTTATGGTCCAGACATGAGGACATCCAAAACATTGCAGTAAGGAACAAGGGAGACTACTTGTTTCCTCAGCCCAAATTCTGATTTCACTTACATCATTTTAGCTAACAGATTTACTCCAGATTTACAGGGGTGTTTTCAGACTCATGTTTTCAATTCATCCAGAATAAGGAAATTCCAAGGTTCACTGAGGGCAGCACCGTCGTAACTTCCATTACACACAAAGGTGTAATTAAAAACAAAAAACAAAAAAGGCCTTCTCTTATACTTCCCCAACTTGTACCCCCAAAAGAGAGAGACACAGAGACTTCACCCAGCTAAAATATAAACCCTTTTCCCACTCAACATATGAAATTTAAGAGACTGGAAACAAATTCAACCCTGTGCAACTCTTAGTTAAGGTAATAAGCATGTTGTGCTCATTTGGAACTGAATTTGGCCTAGAGAAATAAAATAGTCTGGGAAAAGATGTAAACTTTAAACCCTCTCTTATAAGTGTAGTGCTCAAGAAAGGATTTTAAAATTGTTCAATTTTAATAAATACAAACTGTTGTAATAATTGAGGTCTAGTAGGCCCACTCCAAATGTGAATCTAACTGTGGGAAAATCACCTATAGCAATAAATGTTGAGAAAAGGTCGGAAAGGGAGACAAAAAGACTGAATTTGTACAATTAGTTAGGTTTCACTTTTTGTTTTAACTGAGTGTTCAGCATATATGGTGACATTTATGTGAGGAAAAATAAAGGAGAAATATTTGTTCTAAAAGTCAAGCTATCACCAGTTGGTTGTTTAAGGAGCAATAT
Source organism: Chelonoidis abingdonii (assembly GCF_003597395.2). Lineage (NCBI taxonomy): Eukaryota > Metazoa > Chordata > Testudines > Testudinidae > Chelonoidis > Chelonoidis abingdonii. The sequence continues at coordinate 68,190,405 of NC_133774.1, read as the reverse complement.
TTGATGTGCTTGGACTCTTGAATAACCAGGCTTACTGGGTCAGTAGAACTACTAAGGAAATAATATTGGGGTTTAGGAGTTTTGTCATTGTTTTCCTGTAAAGCCAACAAAACAGTATTTGGTAAAAGGGTGGTGCAATAATTGGTTATCCTGCTATTTACGGCCGAGACAATTGTAAGAAGACTTTGGGTTTGACATCTGAATTAAATCTATATTGATAATGTTAACACTGCAATGCAAAACAAAGTGCTGTAACAATTAATAACATTCAGCCTGATAAATCAGTAGTGAAGCCCTCATTGTATTTCTGTGAATGACTTATTTGATTTACTGGATTATTAAAATAAACACTGGCTTGGAGATTGTTTTGTAAACAAACAGATTATAGATTAAATCACCATGCTTATGATTTGAATACCATGAGAGCAATAATATGCAGAATAGTATTTGTGCCTGTATTTATGTGAACAATTTGTAGTGATTAAACTTCCAAGTGGTAGTAATATGATGTCAATTTGTGTTTTTCATTAAGTGCACACTATTTGGTACTACTGAAGTCTAAACTCAGAAAACACTAGCCTTTTGAAAGACCAGCTTCATGGACTGAAGCATGAAAGACATCCCATAAATAGTGTGAAAGTAGAATGAATTATATTGTAAGAATAGAAAGGATTAAAGAAATGTTGTCTGTACCTTTAAGCAAAATTGTTGGAATGTTGCAATCCAGGTGTCAGGAATACAGACATTAACATAGAACAATTGCACCGTTTAAGGGCAATTGGTGAAGTATTAACCTTAGATCGATAACAGTTAGTAAGGAAGTGGGATATGCATGCTGTGCCCCAGGTGATTTTTACTGTTTTTGCTTTCTTTGTCCCTTTGTCTAATTCCCGCTCTTTTATCTGTATAAATAAGACTGTTTAGGCCTTGCATGGCTACTCACATATTCTGAATGTTATTGGCGGAGCGCTGCACTAATAAACAGAGTGGTATGACAAATTGTGAATCCTGATTCTAACTTTGACAATAGTTATTGTTCAGGGAAGACTGCTGAGATTCTGAATGCATTTCACTTATGACTTATATTAAAGTAAAGTTGAAGACTTATGTAAACAGAGTACATGGACAGCTTCAGAAGTGCCAGTGTTCAAAGTGCTTAGAAAAGAGAAGGAGAAGTCATCAGAAATAAGATTTTGCATTAAAAATAATAAGTATATTTGAAATAAATCCACCAATAGGGCTAAATTTAGGTGTACATATGTCTGTTTGTGGCAGGGAGAGCTTGTTTTTGGGACTAAGACACTGAACTCTATAAATCAGGAAATGTTGGGTCTATTCCTTCCTCTGCCATATACTTCCTATTGACCTTGAGTCAGTCAGTTAACCACTCTATGCCTCAGTTTCCGTATCTGTAAAATAAGGATAATAGTTACCTACAGGATCTCAAAAGTGTTTGAGTGGCTTTAATGTATCATTAAACCTTTGGGTTTGTAAACCTTTGTGATGAAAGGCATTATTTAAGTGGAAGTTATTATTAATATGGCAACTTAACTGCAATCCATTAGAGGAATACTACTAGGTATAGGCTAAATTCTACTCTAAAACCCCTTGTAGCCCATCAGGCTAATATGCTAGCTTGTTATATTGCATGTGTTTTCTTTATTGGTTTCATTGATTATATTGTTATTTTCTTGGGTTTTGTTTATGCTGAATTCCAGTATATGTTATTCATAATAGTTGGCTGTAACACAAGGAATAGGCCCGTATCCTGTACGATTAGCTAAAGCAAGTTAGCGTAAGTGTTTGTAACCTTTGGCACAGATATATGGCCTACCAGTTACCCCTTTTGACTTTGGGGAACTGAATGGGGAACCAAACAAAGAATTGAATATGTTTACAAGAAGTCTAGAACACACCGGTAACTGTAGAGCATACCGCTCGACATGGAAGTCATGATTTAGGCCAAAGGTAACTATTTCAGGGATGATATAATCAATATTAATATTATGAATATATGTCATAATATGTTAGCCTATAGAATCATGCACCTGAAGATTTATCTGGATGAGGAAATAAGATTTAGGGATGGTAGGTTAGGCCCTGATTAAAGCGGTGTCAGGACCCAATAAAAGGGCAAACGACCATGCAGGATGGTTGTTCTTTCCTCTCTTCAATCAAACTATCAGCTCAGATTTGTAATATAGCTTGGGTACCCAACACTCAAACCTGATCCCTACCAATCTGGGGAGCCTGGACCATCGAATTCATTGGACATGCCAGAGATGAAGCAGGTCCTCAGTCTTCCACTACCAGGTTTTCAGGGAAGGATGTGAGTATGCCAGTTTAAATTGTCTTTTAAATTAAAGATGTTACCACGAGGGACCATAGAAATGTATTACTTCTTTGTGACTCTGTGGTTTATATCTTTGATTATTTTTCATTCATTTTAATAAAGATCTTAACATTTTGGTATTGTCCTCAGTATAAGCGTGCTTGCCACACAACCCGCTCACTATGTTGAACTCTCCGAGTTTTCTAACCCTGTAGGCTGAATTGGGACAAGAACCTAAATATCTTCTGGTCAGATCATTGGTAAGTTGTAATAAACTAGCCCATAAATTCAGGTCAATACCATTTATCTAACTGGTGTAACTGAAGCCAATATTTGGCCCTAAACTACTTTAATGAGAATCACAGAAATGAAATGCAAGCCTTAAAGTAATCAAGTCATTTTATATCAGGGAAGAAAAACAGACACTATTCTGAGGCAATCCTAGAAAATTATAGTTTCTCGATTATGGCATTGTCATTTTCTTCCTATGAGTTATTCTTCTAGAAATAAAAGTGTCATGAAAGGAATACATTATAAGCCATGTAGAAAAGTAAAAGTGAATTGAAGAAACACAGCAGTCTCTGTAGCTAGGATAAATCTGCAATCTGGTGTTGATCTGTCATAGTGAGTAGCAAGTGATCTAGAATTATAAACACATTCAGTGATGTTCCTTAGCTTGTTTGTATTCTTTCCTGGAAATGTTTGGCATCAAAGGTAATTAAACAAAGTCTAGCTCTCCTTTTATTAAAATCTCTGCTGAAGATATGATAACAACCTTTCTTCTATCATACCAGGAAACACAAGGCCAAATTCTCCCCTCACTTACACATGTAATGGTATTGAACTGAGCAAAACTTGACTCAGTTATTAAAGTCTTCTGCTCAGTGCCAGCCTGAGTAGCCAGATTGGATGCTGGGCAAATGGAAGGAAGGGAACAATAGTGGAATGACTCTTCCCCCTCCCTGACAAACTTGGAATAGGTTCTAAATCCCCTGTTGCAGCCCTCCCTTTGAGGGTGACAATGACAGAATCTATACAGTGGTGACTTTTCTCATCCTGCGCCTCCTCTAAGGTACCCATGCCGCAACTTCCCATCTCCCACATGCTGAAGATACACAGAGTCCCCTGAAGAGCTGATCTCTGCACTACACTGCACATCCCTTGAACAGCAATATTTCATCTGGTCCCTATAACTCTTGCACAGTGAAACCATGTTGGCTCTGCTGCCTGTGAAGCCTCAGCCTGTAGAGCAGTGGTGGGCAACTTCCTGAAGCTCTCATTGGCCAGGAACGGCAAACCACAACCACTGGGAACTGCGGGAAGTCATGTAAATGTAAACAAAGTGTCTGGTGGCCCACCAGTGGATTATCCTGACAGGGCACATGCAGCCTGTGGGCTGCAGGTTGCCCATCACAACTGTAGAGACTGGGTTTGATTTTGTCCATAACTAGAAGGCTCTCCATGCTTTTCCTCATATGTTAAAGAGAAGAAAAATACAACTATTGATTAATTAATCTGCCATTTCCTATCTGGTATTTATCCTTACCCTTTCTTCAGTAGGCCAGTTTTCCCTGTTCTCATTTGCTATTGTGAATATATTTGAAGAACCCTTGTTAATTTCAACATTATATGCAATTCAGCATTTAGCATTTCATTTTTCTCCTCTAGTTATCCCTCTAACTTCTGTCTGCTTTTTTTTTGTAAATCTGCCAATTCTCCTCTTTACCACATCATGTATATATATATTTTAAAGCTTTCTACTTATTGCTTAAATAGCTTTTTACATCACCTTACTTAATCATGTTGGCCTCTGCTGACCTTTCTCTGTTCAAATTTAACAGAAATGGATTTCAACTGCAGTCTCTCCAACTATTTCTTAAATATTTACCACTTGTGTTCAGTTCTCCATACATTATAGAATTTCTATCAAAATCACCCAAGGCATTTCACATTCCTCTCAGGCAGATTTTCTAAACTAAAAATCCTGTGTATTGCTTCTTTTAATAGTCACCCTCTTGCAGGGGAGACTCCAGGCACCAGCATATCAAGCGCGTGCTTGGGGCGGCAAGCCACAGGTGGTGCTCTGCCGGTCGCCAGGAGGGCAGCAGGCAGGTTGCCTTCAGCGGCATGCCTGCGGAGGGTCTGCTGGTCCTGCGGCTTCAGTGGACCTCCCACAGGCGCGCTGCTGAATCCGCGTGACCGGAGACCTCCTGCAGGCAAGCCACCAAAGGCAGCCTGCCTGCCATGCTTGGGGTGGCAAAATATCTAGAGCTGCCCCTGCCCTCTTGACAATTTGAAGTCCACTGATGTTGTAGTCCTTATCCCTAATATTCTCCAACTTTATCTTCATTTATAATTTTGAGGATTATTTCCTCATTCATGACAATCACATGCAAAATAACAATGCCCCTTTTTCTCTGTCTGACTTTCTAAACACAGAGGGCTCCATTTTCCAGTTCATTGCACCAAGTTTTACACCACTGTAAAATTATTAACTTCAGTGGCATTACACTAGCATAAAACTGGTGTAATGAAGTAGTTGATCTGGATCAATATGAGGTATAAGGTAAGTAGGCACTCTACTAAAATCTACACAGGGAGTCAGTCCGAAAATTTAAATGCATTATTTGCTATTTGACCATGAGGGGGCACATTTCTGCCTATTGGACAGTCCATGGTTCACATGCCAAATAATTGGTAGTTGTGTACTGTATACCATTGGATTTTCTTCTGTGTGTCCTTGCGTAGTACAATAATCTATAGGAGATGCTAATACAGATCATTTGAACATTCATAAATTATCTTAAGAGTTTTATACATGATCATATGCAATATTACCTCAACATGATAAATTCTCTCCCCAGAATGTAATATATGAAACAAGAATGCAAATTAGTTAAAATTACTTTATTTCCAACTTGCAAAAAATAATCTCTCTATATTTTGATGTACCCCTCCCAGCACCCATAGAAACAACTGTGTCCAAAATATTTGCCTCTGTGTACAGGAAATTGCCACTCTGTTAATTTAGGTTGTAGTCCTGCAGTTGGATCTATGTGGTTAGATTCTTGCATCTCTATGGATCCCCAGAGACTTTAATGGAGTAATGTAGATATAAACACAGACTATTCTTTAAAATTCATTTCACAGCACAAAGTGTCGCTTATTTTTTTATTGAAATTCTCCTTCTTCCAGTAAGCTAAATGAAATAATTTACTAATGTAAATAAATAAATAAATAAATAAATAAATAAATAAATAAAGGACAAAAACTTAATCTGTCTCAGTAAAACTTCAGTTTCAGCACGTATCTGGCCAAAGGAAATATAATGAATCTGTAACTATAAAACAACATAACTAATTCAGCACAAGGTCTGAACATAATTTAGCAATTTCTAGAAGGGGTTGTAAAATTTCATGCAGTTGTCATAAAAATCCAACACAGTAATGTTACAAAGTGCTTGAACCTATATGTTTGGGGAAAAAACTGATACAGCAGAAGTCTCAAAAATGAAAACAAACCGGATCAATTACTGTAAATTGCAGTAGCACACAGAAAAAGAGACGATTGAAAAGATGATTAGGATTTTGCAAATGAAATATTAGAATACTGTGTATCAAGAGTAAGATTTCCTACAGACATCTTTGAAATGCAAAGGCAATATACTCCCAGTGGTGCTCTATATTCACCGTGACTTAATGATACCTATCAACTGAAGTTGATAAGCCTAAACTGGAGCTTTTTCATAAAAAATGTAGTTAATGAAATAGAAATCAGAAATGAAAACTATATTGGATCTATCTATCCAAGGTTAAATTAAGTACTCCAGAGAGAAAAATCCAGTCTCAGTAATATTAAGGTGTAGTGTCAGCAAAAATAAGTAAATATATTCATAATGTTATAACTTAATATATATGTACCAAATGACAAAATCAATATAATACTACGTGTGTCTACAGAACTTAAATTGCTAAACGTTGGAATCCTGGTTTGAAGGGCTTTGGGGAATTTCTGGCCGTGGTGCTGCTGTGTGCGTTAGGACCTCTTTTTAAAACCTTTCATCGGGTAGGTGAGCACTTGTTTACACAGAGTTTCACTGGAGTCAATGGGACTACTTGCATGAGTAAGGACTCCATACTTGAAGAAGGGTTTCACAATCTACTGTCTCCTCTTTAGTGCTGTTCCCTGAGTAGGCACTTGGAAAATCTCGTTTCTCTTTATAAAGTTGAAAGGGAAAAATGGCTCTTTCTTTAGCATAGAAAATGCGTTAAAGAGGGGGACATAACCCAGTCCTGATGTTAAATGCATTCATCACCAGAAACATGAAGGAGGAGGGAGGGACAAAGATGGAAAGCAACAGGAGATGAAGGTAAATAAGTGTTAATATCTGAGAAAAATGAGACATGAAAATGGGTAAATGAAAAGATGGAAAATGAGGTGGGATAACATGGGAATAAAGAATAAAAGAAAAAGAGTACGGCAAAGTAAAAAGAAATAGGGAAAGAATAAAAAGAGGCTGCTTGGACTCGTAGCATGGACAGAAAGGAGAAACTCTTACTAATATTTTTATTTCTCAGTCACACTAGATGTGTGAAAAATTATTCAGAGCAAAGACTTTTCTTCTTGCAGGCTGAGACATTTTTCTGTCAGCTTCCCAAGATACAAACATTTTGCCAAATGGCCCCCTCCAAACTTGATTACACTAATAAAAAATATTTTCACTGTGAGGAAACGATCTCTTTTGAGGGCTGGTTACAATATACAGCACCCAATGAGTAAATGAAGCAAACTGTGTGTTTGTGAGTGGCCTCAAGTGTTTATGATTCTCATAAATATGGATGATAATTGCTGTACTTCCAAACGAGTCTTCCCACTTCCCCTCACCATTTTCTTCAATCAGGAAAACAGTTTTCCTTATGGCCTGGAGCATAATCCCCGTAAATCTGGATTACATATCCTACTAGCTGATAAAACAAGTGGTGGCATCTCCTAGATTTTACTGCCACTTTTGCTGTGCATACAACACAGCTATTTATCTCATCAAATACCCATCTCTGTCTTTGTGGCACAGCACTATATCTGACAGAACATTAACTGGAGGTAAAGCTGAGTTGGTTTTCGCCAAGGGCAGTGTATGCCAAAAGGGCTGCAGTCGCAATGAATGCAGCAGATGAATGCATTTAGAAATGCTCCGCCAGCATAGCAGGATTTCTAATCAGGTGATCCATAGTTGGTAGAAATATTAAAGAACCCCCAACAAGGCACTAAGGGCAAAACTGTAAAAGACACTTCTATGGGCACATAATGAGGGAACCTCCCACCCTCGTCCAGCCTGTTCAAGAACCTGCCATAACTGCAGTGCTTAAGCTCCTGGATGGACAGAAAAAGAAGAAGAGGTGGGATCATGGCTTGTGCTCCACCTCAGCAGCCCAGAGAGTGGTTTGGCTGCACCGGAGACAGCAGATTGCACCCTAATGATGATACAACTGTGCAAACACTCAGGAGTTTTTATTGCTCATGATACCGAGCCTATGTTTTAAGAGGAGCTAAAGAGTCCCTCTCTACTTCCCAAGCTGAAAAACACAGGTCTGTTTAGCCCCTAATACAATCAATTGCAAATATCCAAACCATACAGTGTATGAAGATACTGGGTTTTTGTTTTTGTTTTGTTTTTAGTGAATAGGGCTCTTTTTCCAGCCAACTGATTTTAAAACATGTTTAATTTAGATATTCAAGATTAAATATATTTTTATTGAACATGTTCATTCTATGACAATTCAAGAATGAGAATTGGGAAAAAATGTTCTTTTTTGGAAGGTGGAACACTGTCACCAGCTGTATTAAGGCCTTGGCTGCATTACAGTTTGTTGAAATTTTAGGCAATGTGATCTGGTGTCATTCCTTTTCATATGCCTGATGGCAGAGGTGAAAGTAAGCTGCAGGGAGCCCCAGGCCCTTTAAAATCCCACTGCAGGAGCTCTGGGGATGCTTTAAAAGGCCCAGAGTTCCCCACAGTGGCCGGAGCCCCGGCCCTTTAAATCACCACTGGAGCCCTGCTGCCGTTACCCCAGCCCTAGCCCATGGCGGCTGGAGCCCCCGGCCCTTTAATTTGCCCCCGAGCCCTGGGGCACCTAGCCACCTCTGCAGCTGGTAGCTCTGGGGTGATTTAAAGTCCCTGGGTCTCCCAGCCACAGCTGGAGCCCTAGGGCCTTTAAATCTTGAAAGGCCATGCCTCTTCTGGTTGAGGCCATGACTCTTTTGGCTGAGACCCCACCCTTCTCAGGACTCAGGTGTACCGGTAAGTCCTTTAAATTACTTTCACTCTGGCCTGATGGGACAATAATGATCATTAGGGTCAGAGGGGTGTGTTAGCAGCAAATGTAGATATTGAACCTCCAAAAGTGGAGGTGTCTTCAATTGGGGGTTTGAATGAGCCCATTGTAGACTTAAAGGATAGCTATTAAATTTCAGTCTAGTTCTAGATGTAGATTCTGAATCTCTTGGTGTTTGGGTGAGTAGGCCATCTTGTAGCCAGAGGGCAACTACTGAAGGAGGTCAGGCAAAAGTTCATAGTATAAATAAATAAACAAATAAATTGCATTAAATAAAAATGCAGAAAAGTTGGTTGATGGTTAAGGTGTTAGCTTTGACATATATATGACTTAGGAGCTACTTATCTGAGAAATTGCCTTTCTCCATGTTACACCATTATACCACCACACCTGAGAAAAAGTCCTGCTGATACACATGAGAGGAGGCTGCTGGCCAACCATTTTCCATGAGTATTCTATCCTGTGGAATTTGCTCCCCAGCTTGCTGCAAAAAAGCCTAAATCTGATAGCCCTCAGGGCATGCTTCAAAGCTCATCCATTTTATCCTGATGATTCAGAAATGGGGAAATTGTAAGCATATTTTGATGGGAAGGAGGATATGAACTTTTGAATTGCTTGGTTGGCTGATAGTCGGTTATATTGAAATGTACAGCTACATTACATTATGTTTAAATATTAAGCTGGCTGCAATTTTAAGTTGTCAGTAGCACCTAGAACACATGAATAGATGGCCTATGCTTAGTGTCTGTATACCCAAATAAATAAGTATCATCATTTCTTCTGCAGTGTTTGTACAGCACATTATTTTGCAGTATTTAATACAGCATACCAAATGCTGGACTACAATTTTTCTCATTTTCCTTTGAAAGCTGTAAAGTTCTAGTAAAGAGTAAGTTTTGTGAGCTTACTAAATTATTATTGTTATTTTCTATCATCAAAAAATAACTTTTTAGCAAAGTCAGTTTGAATTAAAGCATCTATCAAATAATCCCATTAAAATAATGAGTTGATTTACTCAATAGATTCACTAGCTAAGCAAAGATCTTAGCAGTACCACTAGCTACTGAAATGCATTTATTTAAATATTTGATTAGTGTTTAACTTGTGTGATACAGCATGGCCAGAAGGCAGCATAAGAGTGTTAGCAGGGGGCCTTATTCCCTGCCAAGGGAGGAAGGTTTGCTTTAGATTAACTAGAACAGCTGTGGCCAATTAGAGCACCTGACTCCA
>NC_133774.1:68122383-68174874 GCF_003597395.2 Chelonoidis abingdonii | reverse complement strand
GAGAGGGAAGTAACCCAGGGGAAGAAACCGCTAGTCAAGTGGTTCACCACAACCCCAGGGCCCCTGGGTTGGGACCTGGAGGAGAGGGCGGGCCCAGGTCCCTCCCTCTCCACTCCCCTCCTCCAAGGACACTAGGGGAATGATTAAGAACTGGTTCAGAGGCAAGCAATAGCGCCCTGAACCTACCCCAGAGAAGAGAAAGCGCGAGACCCAGAGAACAGTACCGGCAATTTGCCACGCTTGGTTCATTATGTTCCTTAGCAATATTGTATAAAGTGCATAACTCTGCTAGAATATAGCCTTGGGGCACTGTATACTATATTAAAATTTCAATGCCCCTTAGGCAGAGGGAAGCATGAGATGATCTAGGTCTTGTGCAACTCTGTTTCAAATTGTAAGCTTAAGGATAATTAATGAGGGACTTAGAGCTATATACTGGGGAATAAACAAATAGTCATTGTGTAAATGAAAAAGCCCAGGTGGCAAGTCCTACCTTAGGTTTTGCCCTTTGGTATTCCAAAGTATAATTAAATAATCTTAGTAGAATTATCTGGTAAGGCATTGACAGAGATTTTCTGTTCAGAACAAAGCAGTTTAAAAACAAATGTACAAAAATATTTCCCAAATCTCCAGGTATGTGTTCCAGAGAACATATATATTTGATGTTAATTGTTGCATATTCTTTACATTTTTCCCAGTGTTTTACTTTAAGCATTCACCAAAAACCAACATTTCTTCAAAGGAAAAGACAGAGTCTGAAGTGGTTTGAAAACTGATAGCCTAACTAAATGTTATCTCTGCCACTGCCCCCCAAGCTACTGAGTGAGTCAAGGGATCAAACACTGAGGCAAATACTGTTCTTGTTTCACCTCCCTCAGAGTAATGTTTTACAGAACCACTGTAATTGTGATGCTTTACGTGTAACTGTCGATATTTGCCTTGTTACAAGAATAGAGAAAAAAGGAGAAACCAGAGGGTCAGAAACAGCAGGTTTTCACTGATATTTTACAACCTTCAATTATCAAAATCTACAGTAGTGACTCACAGGAAGGGAGAAAAGGGTCAATTCAAATTCAGACTGCTGCTTCACTTAATTTAATTGCTCTTGATCTGAATCTGACCCTTGTGATCAGCAATGGTGTCACAAAAGGGAAACCTTAGAAGCAATAGTCAGATGGGCAAAAATGAAAATAGTCAGAGGAAAGTAGTCTAAATCTTTAATTCCAAATAGATGGTAGAAAGGTTTATGTAGATTAAACTGGTAGTTTCAATTCCTACTTCAAAATTTATACAGTTATGAGTTGAGTTAACCTTCTTGTTATGGGTCAGCTTACATTTAGGATAAATGTAAAAGAGCTATTGTAATCGGGTGACTGAAAAAATAGCATTAACAACCATAACACAAGTGTGGAAAAGCTGAATAGAGGCTCTGTCATGTGGTCCAGACTAAATGGTTTCCAATGAAGCAACTGCTTGGTGGAACTATTTTGGTCTCTGATTGTGTGAGAAAGACACACAACATAAGCTGAAGCATCACAGGGCAAGCTGAAGTAGTGAAAGAAAGGCGAGCAGACAATAACAGAAGGATGGTAATGTGGCCCAGAGAAAATGCTGTTTGGGTACAGATTGCTGTCTGAAAAGATAGGCTTGGAACATCCTGTTTTTCCTACTGTTTTCAGGGAGACAGGACTTTGTACATTCTTTGTAAATAAAGAAAATTATATAAAAAATATCTGTCTATCTGCAATTTTTCCTCCTAACTGGTGCAATCTACAAACCCTGAATTTTTGGCTAGCACTCAAGGTCAAAGACGGTAACAATAATTTATTTTTTCTCATGTTGCAGTAGACAAGCAGAGATAACATCCAAAGTAAAAAGAGAGCTATGCAAATTCAGATCATGTGAGGATCTGGCCTCAAGTAATATTATATTTATACATATATATATATATGGTCTGAATCACCATTTCATTACTCTGGTTTTATGGTGGTATAACTTTATTTATTATATTATATTGGGGCTGTATTTGGATAATAGGACAGAAAAGAAAAAAATACATTTATCTTATTATCCATTAAAAAATCAGCCATGGCAGGATGTTTATGCCATTGAAACAAACTATCAGGGGAAGTGATGGATTTTCCACCTCTTGATGTTTTTCAGATCAAGACTGGGTGGAAAATCCAAGACTTCTCTGGAAGACATGCTTTAGTTCTAGTTATTGTGCTCAATAGATGGGTAAGTGTATGACATTCTATAGTCTGTGTTATATGCTCTCTTTCAACTTTAAATTCTATGAATTTGTTAACGTATTTATTTTATTGAAACTGACCAGTCTAAAGGGCTTGAGAAGGGTTGATCACTAGACTGTACAGATTAGTGACAAGTACGCTAGGTAAAGTTTTTGCACCAGGGCTAACAAAAGTCAATATTATCAATATGTGAAAATTATGTGTATTGCATTTCCATATGGTGATACTCAAGTCTCTAGCACAGGGATTCATCTTAAATGAATGGTCATTTTTGCAGACACAGTACAATCACAAGAATATTAAAAACAGATGAGGAATTACATAAATATTAACAATTTTAAATGAAATTTAAACATATAGGTCTGAATCCACAGATCTAAGTCCTGTTTTTAGGTGTGAAAGCACCTTAACTCACTCATTGTCTACATTTTTACAATAAAAATTCCCTAGGCACCTATGTTTCTGCCTTCGGGGACACGCACAGGTGCCTCATTCTAGGCAACTGGATACAAGTCTTCCACATAAGCCACAAAATGGATAGGTTAGGTTTCGGAGTAGCAGCTGTGTTAGTCTGTATTGGCAAAAAGAACAGGAGTACTTGTGGCACCTTAGAGACTAACAAATTTATCTGAGCATAAGCTTTCGTGGGCTACAGCCCACTTCTTCGGATGCATAGAATAGAACATATAGTAAGGAGATATATATGCATACAGAACATGAAAAAGTGGGAGTAGCCATATCAACTCTTAGTGGCTAATTAATTAAGATGAGCAATTATCAGCAGGAGAAAAAAAAAACTTCTGTAGTGATAATCAAGATGGCCTATTTCAGACAGTTGACAAAGAAGTGTGAGGATACTTAACATGGGGAAATAGATTCAATCTGTGTAATGACTCAGTCATTCCCAGTCTCTATACAAGTTAATGGTATCTAGCTTTCATATTAATTCAAGTTCAGCAGTTTCTCATTGGAGACTGTTTTTGAAGCTTTTCTGTTGCAAAATTGCCACTTTTAGGTCTGTTACCAAGTGACCAGAGAGGTTGAAGTGTTCTCCTACTGGTTTTTGAATGTTATGATTCCTGATGCCCGATTTGCGTCCATTTATTCTTTTGGATAGAGGCTATCTGGTTTGGCCAATGTACATGTCAGAGGGGCATTGCTGGCACATGATGGAATATATATAGGATAAGTTAGGCACTCATAAACTATGTGTGGGGCTCTATCCAGTAGGCATGCTCAGCGGCTACCTAACTCCACATAAAACAGCCAGAGAATATCACTGCCTTAAAACCCTTAGGCTAGTGCTTGGAGCATTAAACCACAATATGGGAGACCACCAGTTCCCTCTCTGCTTGATGAGGAGAAAGGATTTGAACAGGGATCTGCCACTTCTTAGAAGTGTGCATAACCATTAAGTTATGGGGTATTCTGATGTGGCTTTTTTTCAGTCTCTCCTACTGAAATTATTCCACTTTGGTTAAATATTAATTGGACCAAGGAAAGACTCTACAGCCTAGTGATTAGGGCATTCATATGAAAGGTAGCAGATCCCAGTTGAAATCTCTTCTATCCATGAGGCAGAGGAGAGACTTGAACCCATGATGTCCCACATCCCAGGTGAGCACAGGGGGAGTGCCTATCTTCCACTGGTTCATGGAGTGCTTCCCCGCAGCTGAGGCTTAGGCACCTATGTGTGTGTGAGAGAGGTAAAGCTTAGGACACACTCTTCTTAGCTATATCCCCCATTGGCTAGTTTAGGCAATTCTGGCCTAGTGTTCTGGCTTTGTGGATCACATTATAAGGCACTTATCTCTTCCCATTCATTGTGCAGGAAGCCTAGGTGACTAACTCTGGCTTTGTGGATTTCAGTGTTATGTCTGTGATTTTCAAGTTAGGAACTGTGACTCTGTGTCATAACATCCAAGTCCTTTCCAGATTCGGGCCACAGTATATAAGCAGAAACATCAAACATAACTCAAGACCATTTTCAGAATTTGAAAAACAAATGGCCAGCCTAGGAGGAAGTTGAAACACTGAGGTTATATGAAGAGTGCCATCAAAAGGATGGGTACTTATTGAAGTATTAATTGGATGATTTATACATTCTAAAATGACAATACTTTGCCAGTTGATTCTGGTTCTCTTTCCATTGTGTAACCTGGATGTCAATAGGGATGTAGAAGGAATGAGGAAGGCACAAATGCAATAAATCATACCAAAAAAGTTAGAGTTAGTGAAAAAGTAGCTATTTTGGAAGACTTACTGTTGGATATTAAATGACACATAGTACACAACTGGCTAGTGACCAAAGGAGGAATAAGGCAATTTTCCTTTTCTCATGATTATTTTTATTAATCATTTATAGTGGCCCCCATTTATTGCAGGGTATGTCCACCCTAAAAGCTAGGGGAGTCATTCCCCTGGTCATATACACATACTCACACTAGCTAGTATGAATATAAATAGCAGCTGCAGTAGCAGAGGAGGCAAGGCTGAGCTGGTCCAAGAACATACCCACCGGTTTCAGGTGAATTTGTACTTGACATGGCTCAACTGTTCCTCCACTCTACTATCTATGCTACCATGGCTAAACTGCTATTTATACTCATATTAGCTCAGTCAGAGCCAATGTATGTGTACATGAGCAGGGGAATGACACCCCTTGATTGTAGTGTAAACATAACCTCAGATACCACAGTAATTCCTATTTATGTATTTCAAACAGGAAATACAGTGGTATCTGAGATAACACTGGATGCTGTGGGTGCTAGTATAGGAAAATATTGACTTTTTAGGGGGAACCACTGCATATACCACATGAGTGTACAGTACTCTAGAGGACTAAGTGGAACAAATAACAAATCTCTGCCTCAAAAAAAAAAAACAGTACAAAATACAAAGTGAAGATGATACAAGACCAGACAAAATGAATGAGTGAATGTAGTCTGAATGTTCTCAGTGTGATTCTATCACCGGCACACCACTCTGAAAAACAAGAAACTAATATCGGAATTAAATTAATGTATGTTCATCCAAATTCTCCATACTATTTACAGCAGTTAATGTAATTTAAAAACTTTTCCAGATGGAGAATTCATGTGAGGCAGCTGCTCCATTCACCTAGACTGTACATTGTTTGCATTCACAACCCAGCAATAAGATTTCATTGAACAGCCAGCTACGAGTACCTCATAAGCTTTCTGGTCTTGCCCTCTAACCATATGCTTGGTGGTTGCTCATTGTTACCCTTCTGATCACCTACCAGCTTGCAGGGTACCCAGTATTCCTGTTTTTCTGAGATGTGCAACTGTTTAGAACAGATTCCTAAACTTATTAAAATAAATGTCACACAGAGCAGCCCTACTTGAAAGATGTAAATTCTTCACAAGTGGTGTTTTTTACCCCAGGACTATATCTCTTTAAACTCTTTTTGAACCCCTTCTTTACAAAAATGCACATTGAAGATCTGTGCCGGTGTGTTTTGGGGCAGGGAAAAAACTCAGTCAAGGGGAGTGGAGAAGTTGCAGGTCTCTTTTTAATTTCAGTATCCCATATTTGCCATATTTCACCATGAGTGTTCAATAAAATTAGTGAAGAAATGTCCTTGGTCATGATTTCGTTCTGCAGAACAGCCTCCTCTGCCCACTCAACCTGAGACTGGTTATAGTGATATAGGGATGGACTGTATCTCCCCAATTCTAAACTACTGCTATTGCTGTTTCTGATGAATGGTAGGTTATGTGTTTACTTACAACATGTTTTATATATCTGTCAATATGTTTTATGCTGTTTTGTAAGTGTTGAGTCTGCAAAATATATGTGTTCAATACAAACAAGTTAGGTATTTCATTCTTGCCAGATTTTTTTTTCTAAATTTGTGTTTTCAGCCTTGAGATGAGATCTAGTTCTGCCCCTTCTGTGAAAATCTTACTTCAAACACTGATTGAAAAATGCTGAGAGACAGTAAAGTGATATCCTGGAATGTTTAGTTAGGGAGTTCACCTTCATAAAAAGGGAATTGGAAGTGGGAAGAGAATGCTTATTTTTAGACTGTACATTCAAAGCTATTAAATAGTTGGCATGTAGAGAAAGATATTATGGATTTAGTAAATTTTATGCAAATACCAGAAAAACTTCCTAATGTTGAGATATACTGTACTAGAATAGTATCAGAAGGGTAGCCTTGTTAGTCTGGATCTGTAAAAAGCAACAAAGAGTCCTGTGGCACCTTATAGACTAACAGATGTATTGGAGCATAAGTTTTTGTGGGTGAATACACACTTAAATTGAAGCCCTTCATACTCTTCATAACAACCCCTACTAGAGAAACTTTCTGGGACGGGGTATACCTATCCCACCATAGCCTTGCAAGGGAGACCTGGGAGAGCAGTTACTGTTACCTCTAAAGGCTACAGAGCATATGGAACTTACATTTAGCTATTGGTTAACTGCTCTAAACTGGGATTCTGTCTCATTTTAAAGAGAGATCGGGGCAGTGTTGGGTGAGGTGAGCATTTATTCATTCTTTCCTGGCATAGCTGGGCTTATGGGGAGAAGATCACGCTCTACAGAGTAAAAGCCTTATAGAAATCCAGGAGATTCATAAATTCAAAGTCCTGAAGGGACCATTGTGATCATCTAGTCTGACCTCTTGTATAACACAGACCATAGAACTTCCCAAAATAATTCCTAGAAAAGCTCTTTAAAAAAAACAACTTTCCATTTTTTTAAAAATTGTCTGGGATGGAGAATCCATCACAACCTTTGGTAAATTATTCCAGTGGTTAATTGCTCTTACTGGATGGATCTTTCATACCCTGATCCTAAAACAAGCTATATACCCTGGATACAGAATTCTGATTCACTAGCAACTGAGAAGACTAGAAGAGTTAACTATTAACCCAAGAGTCGGAATGCTAATAGCTTTGGAGACCTGTATATGTTTGCTGAGAGGCTTCTGGAGTATTTGGAAAAGAACTGAGATGGTATCATTTTTCTCAAGCTCTGAAGAGTCCAGGTAACACATACTACATACTGTGGTCATACTATAAAGACTGAGAAATCCTCTCTGAAAGATCAGTGAGAAATGTGTATATAAGTGTTCCAAAGTATAGAAGTATAAATATTATGGTAGAACCTTATTGTTCAATATAGGTAACAGCAACAAAGTAGGAGTCTGTGTAAGGAACACTAGCCAATTTACGGCCTAACAGCTCTTGTTTAAAATTTATTCATAGTATTCCAAATATTTTTTAAATGTTTATATTATTTATAGTGTTTTCTGTGCATCAAATCTTTGTTTTTTCTAAGAAACCATATGGTTCTCTCTCTGAAATTGGCGGGAAATTATTAATACTTAGTTGCCAAGATACTGCATACAATTGCCCTGGTTTAACTCTGTGTAATACTTCTGAAAAGTACAGAAAAGATAGAACTGTGGCCTGTGTTTAGGTAAAGAGGTAAGTTGAGGTGCCAAAATAGTGATATTTTATATTGGCTCAGCATACACAAAATCCCATTACACTTCCTTTTTCTCCATCACCCACTGACATTCTTACATTTGCTCCCTGTGGTACAAATTAGGCCATAGTCCATGCCCAGTGAAGAATTGGGGGTGAGGAGATTTGCTTCCTAGTGCTCAGTAAATATATGGATGATGCACCATTCTTTACATTCTACAGCATGGCACAGAGTGGGATAAAACCATGGCTGCCTTTTGGGGGCAATGTGTCCTAGGTCCACATAAGGAAGCAGACTTCCCAGAAATGGTGTGGGAATACTGTCCTTTGTTAACATAACAATGGCTTATCATTAGTCTTTCAAACGTGTTAGTTCTGGTCACCAAATTAGAGAACAGAAAGCCAACAATACAAAGAAGGAAAACAAGACTAATGGCACTTTCAGAAAAGTTACAAGCATTGTGTAAACATTAACTCATGGAACTAAGGATATGGTGTGCAAGGGGCATCTAACTGAAGCGTCAAAAGTTGTAAACGGTGTTCTGTGAATAAAAGAAGAATTTCTGTACTTTCTTATCTGACCTCAGAAGACTGGACAAGGAAGTTAGAACTAGGTGGAAGAGAGAGGACACAATTAAATACAGCAGAATAGAGAACATTTTCAAATCCAAATTCTGAGACTGTTTGGAATGGAGTGGTTTTACAGTAAATCAGTTGTGTAAACTTGCAATGACAATTTTAGAAGGGGTATAACATTACATTATGGACCGCGAAGCAAATTCTAGATATTTTTTTACAGTAATTTATTAGAACACAACAAACATAAAAATGCTACTAGGGCATTAATTTTTAAGAACTCTTGTCATGCTAACCTTTTATTATCTATTGATCCAGTAACCTGAGAGATTGGAATATATGTCCTTTGCTAAATCTTTCTATCCAAAATTCCTTGCTGTACAAAAGTGGGGTTAGTTGCCCTCAAAAGTTAAAAATAGATATAAAATTTCCTTCACTACATCCCTATTCATGGGCCGAACAATTATTGTACAAGCAATACTTGATTTGCCTTTCATGTTTACACTTTAAGAGAATACTTTTAAAGAAACAAATTACCATTTTAAATAAATCTGAATCCACTTGCCCTAGCATCCAGTAGTTGCTTTTGCAATGTTAGTAGCTCTTTTTTTATAAAACCTAGGTCAAATGGTTCAAAGAGAAGGCTGTTCAGCTATACCTACTGACAGTAATGAGCATTCTTGTAGTTAAAAGCGAAGCCATCACAAAAAGCAGTATGCTCACCTAATGGCTTAATGAGGCTAACTTTACATTCCTCATAAAGCAAGTTCCTCCTCATATTTATGAGTTTTAATGGATAATATTGGCCCCAGGGTGACATATATGACACTTCATTCAAGGGTCATTCAGCAAGCTCTATAATTGCTGAAAATACTCTATACTTTGATATAGTTTAGGAATATTGGAAGAACTACAGAAATTGATTCAATCAAATGAATTTTGCATACCATGCACATCATGCTTTATCAGCTAATATAAGTGAAAAGGAGAAAACTCATTTTATTAAGCAGTAGTGAGTTATTGTAGCTATTTCTTTAGTTACTGCTCATTTTGTTGAACAGTCAGGAGTTACTGTATCTGATCACTAGATATACAAATTCTGGAAAATAAGCCCATAATAGGCAGGAGTGACACAAGCTTTCATCTTCAACCCCTCCTACACCTATATCTGCCAATTTGACAAAATGGCTTGCATTCCTTTCCTCTAATGCTGTTTTTACTCTATTTCCAAAAATGAGGAATCCAATATTTCTGAATAAATAAAAATTCTCTCACCTCCACAGATCTACACTTTTTAATCAAAATACAAACTTCTGAAAGAAGCATCTAAATCAGTGGTTCTCAAACTTTAGTACTGGTGACCGCTTTCACATAGCAAGCCTCTGAGTGCGACCCCCCAATAAATTAAAAACACTTTTTAATATATTTAACACCATTATAAATGCTGATGGCAAAGCGGGGTTTGGGGTGGAGGTTGACAGCTCGCGACCCTCCAGGTAATAACTTCGTGACTCCCTGGGGGTCTCGACCCCCAGTTTGAGAACCTTTGATCTAAATGAAAGAGGTCTTATTTAAAATTACAGCAGATGACCTATATTAAGCTCTTCATTGTCCTCAAGCTTGAAAATATGGAGACATTCATTTTATTTTATACTATAAAAAATCTTTGAAAGACTAGTTGAGGGAATTGTTAATAGGATATGGAGATGTTTGCTTAGGTCATCTTCGTGAAGTATGGAAATTAGAGTTGGAAAAGACCAACACAGGGTCATTCCATACAATTTATTTATCCAGGCCTTTTTTAAATTTCAGTAGTGAAGGAGAGAACATAGGCCCATCTCACTTACATCTACTTTATACTAAATCATCAATGTTTCCATGAATCCAAGTATTTCATGCACCAGCTAGATATCAGTAAGATATACATTTGGGCATCCAGGGATGTTCAGAGCCAATTTTCAGTCATGGTCAAGCACTCTGGGAACTGACCATTCCAAATGTCAGTTCCAGAGTTGAGCATTCAGGTGACCTTTTCACAAGCACTCAGAGAACCCAACATGCTCAGCTGGGTGCTTATGTATAAAGGTTTGCAATTCAGGATGGGGGCAGTACCAGCCACTGAGTGAAGCACCACGTCGAACCATGCTAGAGTGATATATGATCAATTAAGAGGGGGAGGGGAACAAAACAAACAAAAACAAATCAGGGATTGCACAGAGGCCAAGGCCATTATCCTTCAAGTAGATTGAATCCAGAAGGACCTTCCTAGATCTTAATGAGGCACAGGTAACCCAGAAGTGTGGGATCACCTATGTAGTGCAGAGAGCCATCAACTGAGAAGATGAGTGCCCATTTGGGGAATGCTTCTGCTTTGTCAAATTTTCATGCATACCCAATAAGGAATCAATAAGGGGTGAAAAAGCAATAGTGTCAGACTCCATGCTAACAAACCAAATCATTGATAAAAAGGGAATTTCAAATTGGGTGGTGCTTTCCCCGCTTAACCTCATCTGTAAAAAATTTGTCTCCAGCTTAGTATTTGAGAAAGCAGGAAAGGGAATGTTTGCCTGGGCTGGCCTTACCAATAACAAACCGACCACAATCCAAAAAGTTGTTGCAGCTCCCCTTTGCTAGTACCAAGTCCTTGGGTAAAATGTCTTACAGTTTATATGGAGAACATGCACATTTTTTTCCCGAAGTACTGTCTGAAAAAATATAAAATAGTAATGATACCAGATGTGGTAGTAATGTCTATAGGTAAAGTTGTCCAACACTTTCCATTATAAACACCTATTTCCAGTTTCTTATTAACTTTGCCAAACTCTAACCATATTTGCCTCTAGATGATTTTTTAAGTTTCAGCAAAAGTGAGGGAGAAAAGTGAGAGAATTAGGTTAGAAGAAGACAGATAATTTTGTCATTTTAAAAAAAAAATCCAGCTGTTTCCTGGATATGTTTGATTACCTTCACTGAAAGTTGTCTCAGTCCCCAATGAACCTCCTACACAGTAGACACAGAATTTAAACTCCAAACCAATAAATCCATTATGGAAAGAAAGATAAGGGGATCTGTGTTCAAAATTTATGTAGTAATCCATGCCCCTTTGTTGGTATTCATTGTCAGTTCAGGAAGTCTAACAGTCTGCTGGTCTTGGGCTTGGTGTTGTCTTTGGAATGTTCAGTTTCTGGGACTTTTTGAGGTAACTTCTACCCCCGAATGCACTGTGTATTCTGACCCTTAAAATGTTGGTAGTTTATATAGTTCTGATAAGACTCTGAACTTCTGGCTGGCTAGCAGAATCAAAAGTTTGGACACTTGTCCATCCCTACTATTATTTTTCCCTTTCCATTTAATCCTGCTTGATCACATTTATAATGTGCAAACACAATAAAATCCAAACCAGTAAAATATGTATACTTGGAGTGTGATCCAAGAAGCTACTTAGGGGTTGCAACACTGAGGTTCACAGCACCTTTTAGGCACCTAGAAAATCACAGAAACAGTGTTAGGATCCATCAAGATTAGTTAGAAGCCTAAACTCCCTATACAGTAAATGCGGAAAGATAGGTGCCTTTGAATGTGATCCACAAAAGCCAGGATACTAGGCAGGAAGCCACTTCAACTATCCCATGGGAGATGCCAACCACAGGGGTGTGTACTAAGCCCTGTCCCTCTGTCAGAGATAAGTGCCTAATTCTAGGCTGCATGGAGGCAACCGCCTCACTCCACACAAAGCAGCTGGAGGTGCCTAACTCATTCCCTCAAGAAATACCGTAGGCATACCGTAGGGTGCATATCATGAGAGCAGAACAGTGGAACAGAGCATCATATGAAAGCAAATTGACTCTTTTCTGTGTGACATTACAATACCATAAAACTAATATCATTGAAGAGCTGAATCCTTCTATACAAAATATGGTTCCATCACAGTCATTACCTTGTAAAATCAGAGGTCAAGACTGAATCATATGGGATCTATTGGCTCTTGGATACACAGCATAGATCTCTTTACCGTGAATAGGAGTTACAGATACCCTTATGATTGCTCAATCATTCAAGCACTCAGATGTATCAAGGAACCAATCATGGTACCCAATCTTTGAAGACTGTACACATGTAAGCAATCCTCACTCATGCAAGTTCATGTGTCAGGAAAGGATTTGCAGAACCAGACCCACAGATTGAGAACTCTGACTATGTTTATAAAAATATCTTCTCAGTTCAATTCTTTTCTTCAGTTTAGTGTTTACCTGAAGCTAGATCACCATCCTTTCACATGTACAGTGCCCAGTTGTGTCAGGATCTTGGGTCTGGGCACAGAGCATCCTTCAGAGCCAGTTACTAAGAATTCTTTTCACTTTTCTGTTCAGAATAACTTAAGGAATGAGGTGTAATTGGCTGTCAAAAGTGTCTGACTGTCAAGAGTTTTGTTCTGCTCCTGAAGGATTTTTTTTACACAGAATAAAAATTTAAATAGGCAGAAAGTTAATTACAATTGGTATTTATTTAAATACCAATTAGAAGGGATTACTCACTGAATGTGAACCATTTTCTGATCTTCAGTTTATCTCCTCCATTTTACACTTAAAATTCTCTGTGATTACAAAGCAATTCAAAGCCCCATATTAGTTGAAATAAAAGAAAAAAACCTAGGCCCAAATTTGTGTCACCTTTTTTGTCTACTCATATGACTAAAGTGATCACAGTTTGGCACTTGAGATTTAGGCACGTTAGAAAAATCGTTAAAATCAGATTAAATGTGGAAATGATTTACTATCTTAATTGATTCTAAACTTCAGATGATTCAAACATGTATCCCTCCTGCACATTAGAACAATGTGTAACATTGTAGAGCTAGTTTTATAGACAAAGTGAAAGATAAACTAGCACACATGTTTCTCATTTTTGAGAAGTACAAGAGATGTTGAAATTTCAGTTCTATTCAGGTTTAACTTCATGCAAAGTTCAAATGGATTTAATTATCATCATCATCAAACTATTCACCCAGGTCTAATAACAAATGACTTTTGTCTTGTGCTTCTTCTGTCTTTCCTAATGTCCATCATCATTTTGTCTGATGTTTGTCCTGGAATTTGTGGGAGCATAAAATAATAAATTCATCATTTTAAATGAAAAGAGATGACTAAAGAGTCCAGAAAGGACGATGTTAACATAATAGTGCCAAATTTCTGGGTAATTCTTTGTTCTGAATGCCCAGAGTTGTCAGGTGTTTTTAAGATTCGTAGTTGAACTATTTACCCAAACATATGCATACAAAAAAAGCTGTGTTAGTCTCCATGAGTAATACACTCATGCCAACTAAATTAATTCCCAAATTGCCTCACAATGAATGGTTTGATTTGATGATCAGAAATGAATGGGCTATTTATTCCAACAACTATATAATCAAAATGTTTTATAAAGAAAAGTGAAATGTGAGGGCTAGGTTTGAATTCCAAATTGCAAGACTTTTCTACATAAATATTATTTTTGTTAAACTCGAACATATCCTTGTCAGTTAAATACTTTGTTGCAAGTTTGCAACTGAACAGCAAAAAGATGTAGTTTTGAATGACATATCTACTTTGCTTCATTTTTCAAATGAGTATTATTGTTTTACTGGTTAGTGTGCGTTCTGCTCTCAGGAAGACGGTCTGCTGCTTCTTCTCTCTAAAAATATGACAACATGATGGGGAAAGTGTCAGGCTATCAACTATGAAATGGATGTGTTATCCCTAAGGAACAACCTAGTGAAACAGGTCAAACAGCTGTCTGAAAAACATTTAAATTTATGAAGAGTTCATAAATTTACATGGCAACAACAACTCACAATATAAATTCATGTACCTAATTTATTTAAATAGACAGTAAGCTGTGAAACACTGCTCAGACTGTGAGTCAAAGTGGAAATAAGATATTTACATCCCAAGTTCTCTCCCTTGCTTTCTCTGTAAACTATAGCAATAATTTGCAAGGCAATGTGAAAAGCAGACCATTCAATAAGAACATAAGAATATTCATACTGGGTCAGACTAATGGCCCACTTAGCCCAGTATCTTTCTACAATGGCCATTGACAGATGCTTCAGAGGGAATGAATCAAACAGGGCAATTCTGAGTCATCCATCCTGTTTTCCATTCCGAGCTTCTGGTAGACAGAGGTTTAGGGATGCCCAAAGCACGGAGTTGCATCTCTGTCTATCTTGACTAACAGCCATTGATGGAACTTTCCTCTGTGAATTTATCTAATTCTTTTTTGTACTCAGTTATGTTTTTGGCCTTTACAACATCCCTTGCAATAAGTTTCATAGGTAAGTTTCATGTGTGTTGTATGAAGAAATACTTCCTTATTTTTGTTTTAAATCTGCTGCCTATAAATTTAATTGGGTGACCCTTGGTTCCCTATTCACTTTCTCCACACTATTCATGATTTTATAGACCTCTGTCATATCCCTCTTTAATTGTCTGTTTTCTAAAATGAACAATCCCATTCATTTTAATCTCTCATATTGAAGCTGTTCCATGCCCCTGATAATTTTCATTGCCCTTCTCTGTACCTTTTCTAATTCTAATATATCTTTTCTGAGGTCACATAACCAGCACTAAATGTAGTATTTAAGGTGTGGGCATGCCATGGATTTCTCTAGTGGCATTATGATATTTTCTATCTCATTATCTCTCTCTTTCCTAGTGGTTCTTAGAATACTGTTAGCTTTTATGTTTGTTGCTGCAAAGTGAGCAGATGTTTTCAGAGAACTATCCATAATGATTCTAAGATCTCTTTCTTGAATGGTAACAGCCAGTGTAGACCCTATTATTTTGTATGTACCGTTGGGATTATTTTTTCCAATGTGCTTTGCACTTCTCAGCAATTAATTTAATCTGCCATTTTGTTGCTGTTTGTTACTCTTTACAGTCAGCTTTGGACTTCAGTATTTCCTGACTTGGGAGAGTGAGACATGCTAATATTAAAGAGATAAATGAATATCTTAAACTGTACATATGCAAGAGGCAAAGCATACTAAATGGTATTATATAATTATATTGCATTTGTACTTCTAAATGATTTACAAATCTAAACTGAGCCCATTCAGTCATATCCATCCTTGTTTTATTTTTTTATAATTTCTCACCTTAATATTGTTAACTCTCATTTGCACAGAGACTGTCTTTGTGTCTGAAGTAGCACCATGCACATTGTTCGTGGCATTAACAGATAATGGTGTAGTAGTATTATTAATCACATGCTGGAGAAATGGGTATTATAAAGCCCTTCAGGAGGTAGTTTGAAGTCATTATTAAACCTCGTATTTCTATCTAGTTGCATGATGCAAGTAACAAAGGAAAATAAAAACAAAAAGAATGTACACCCCCTCCCTTATCATACAACTTCCCAGAATGTTGCTAACTGCTCCTCTTCTCCGGCCTTTTCAATAAACAAACTCACATGCTATTATCATAGGATCATAGGACTGAAAGGGACCTTGAGAGGTCATCTAGTCCAGTCCCCTGCACTCATGGCTGGACTAAGTATTACCTACACAATTCCTGACTGGTGTTTGTCTAACCTGCTCTTAAAAATCTGCTGTGATGGAGATTCCACAACCTTCTTAGGCAATTTATTCCAGTGCTTAACTGCCCTGACAGTTAGTAAGTTTTTCCTAATGTCCAACCTAAACCTCCATTGCTGCAATTTAAGCCTGTTGCATCTCGTCCTATTGACAGAGGTTAAGAAAAACAATTTTTCTCTCTCCTCATTTACATACTTGAAAACCGTTATCATGTCCCCTCTCAGTCTTCTCTTCTCCAGACTAAACAAACCCAATTCTTTCAATCTTCCCTCATTGGTCATGTTTTATAGACCTTTGATCATTTTTGTCACTCTTCTCTGGACTCTCTACAATTTGCCCACATCCTTCCTGAAATTTGGCACCCAGAATGGGACAAAATACTCCAGTTGAGGCCTAATCAGCGCAGAGTAGAGCGGAAGAATTACTTCTCAGGTCTTGCTTAAAACACTCCTGCTATTACATCCCAGAATGATGTTTACTTTTTTGACAACTGCATTACCCTGTTGACTCATATTGAGCTTGTGGTCCACTATGACTCCCAGATTCCTTTCTGTAGTACTCCTTCCTAGGCAGTCATTTCCAATTTTGTATGTGTGCAACTGATTGTTCCTTCCTAAATGGAGTACTTTGTATTTGTCCTTACTGAATTTCATCCTATTTACTTCAGATCATTTCTCCAGGTCATTTTGAATTTTAATCCTATCCTCCAAAGCACTTGCTACTCCTCCCATCTTGGAATCATCCTCAAAATTTATAAGTGTACTCTCTTCGCCAATATCTAATTCACTGATGAAGATATTGAACCGAACTGGACCCAGAACTGATTCCTGCGGGATCCCACTCATTATGCATAACACTGTCTATTTGTGAAAAAAAATACCTAACTCCTCAACAAGGGACATCTGTTTCACTACTCTGTATGTGGTAGTATTTATTTGTGAATGGCAAATTTCAAATTTATCAGACAAGCATTCATATGTTTCAAATCTATACCCAAAGTATGTTAAAAGCTATTTGGTTTGGAAGTAAAATGGGAAATTTTATGAGAATAGGCTGTCATGTGTAATGTCAGGTAGTTCCATTCCTGGTGAGTCCAAAGTACCAGGGGCCAAAATGTTGCAATGGCCTTTTCAGAGTGACACTGCAGAGGTCAGGAAGAGATTGTGCTTCAAGTGGTTTGATGGGCAGAGGGAAGGATTGCACAAACTATTATGCTTAGTGAGGCTGAATCACTTTGCAGGCCAGTGCATAGTTAAAGCCATAGCCTTGCTTCCTATCGGTCTGTCCTTGACTGTTTTGGGACACACTGTGGAACAGTTCCTGTACTCCTCTGAGCAGAAGGTTTTTCCCCCATCTTGTAGATGGGATGCCCTTTTTATATGCACTCTGACCGCCCACCTTCACACCTGCAAACAATTAGGCCTCGATAGAGTGACTTTTAAAGTGAAGAATGCATAGTGAATAATTTATCCAGTGAATACTTTTCTCTTCACAAGTTGTTTGGGAGCAGCTTGTGACTGTCACGTATGTATTTTTTATTTAAAATTCATCACCAGATACTTTCAGCAAATAATTCTTGGCATTTGTACAGGATTTTACCTAAATGTTATATTCAGAACTCCTACAATCAGTCTTGCAATGTAATTACACTTCTTTACCAGTTCAGAATTTGCTTTCAGACAATATTCCCTAATATTCACTTAAAAGTTGTTCTTTCTGCACCTATTTCTGCCGGTAATTTACTTGCTAGAATAGTCATAGAATGTGAAAACAAAAGACGGAGAAAGCACAGCCAGAGCAGATTCTACTTTTCATTTGAATGAATATTCACAGGGGAAAATGTGAGGTATTTGCCGAGATCTAACTAACTTTCTTGAGGTAGTTCAATATTTTTTTCATCCGGTGTTTTCTGTAACTTGAAAACAAAGACTCACATAAACATAGGGAAAAAATAATTAACCAAAGTAATTTCAACACTTCAAAAGTTCACCTAGGCTTTGAGGTAAAGATGTCGGTTGATTTTTATTTTATCCAAGGTGACCATTCAGCCTTGTTTTACTTTGTACAACCAAAATAGAGTACCCATATTCCATGTTAATAGAAGAGGTGAAAATAACCTGATAGAATGGGCAGTGATATTAGCTGTCACTTATCCTATGACACGTGCATGTACCCAGTATATACATACGGCTCATTATTTTTTGTTATACTTAATCTCTCTAACACTTTATAAGCATGGGGTTCATTGATAAAAAACTGTTAAGAGCCACACACAAAGAAGCCATTTATAAAGACCACTCCTGTTGGCCAAAACCAAAACAGATGTAATTCTACTATCCATGAATTCTGGTGTCAAGGAAGCTCCTAGAATTGTGCTGTGTAGAAGAAACTCCTCTTGCTTGAAAGAGTGGCCACTTTGATGTTCCTGTTCATTTGTCTGCCATATTGCAGAAAGAAGGAATCGGGCTAGGAGACAGGCTGTTCTGTTGCAATCATTCTTACAAGCACACAGTCCAGGGGAGGATAACTAACCGGAAAGTGTTTGTTTCACTATACACACACATTTGAGTCCTGGGAACCAAATCTACATTGTGCATTTTGTGACTATTTCAGTTTCTATATACAGAGCAATAATGTTAATCCTGTCCAACACTTATTAAACTAAATGTTTGGGGAACTAAGTGAGAATAATTGCCCTGTTAAGGCTAACTTATAACAGTTGCTTATTTGAAACAGTTCACACTAAAATCAAATATTACCATAACATGTATCACCATAATGAGAGTTAGTAAATTATTGGAATCGACTTTCTTTCAGAATAATCTACCATACCATTCCAATACCATATGTGGTTTAATTCCTCTCTGGCAGCTCATCCTAAAATCAGTTTCCCATGAAAACATTGTCCCAATGAATAAAAAGTAATATAATCTAGAAATATGTTTTCACTCTAACGTGTATGTGGTGAGATCTGTCTATAAATTACTACATCAAGACTATATCCCTTCTGAATGCATCAGGGATAAATTTAATGGAGTTATGTTCATTTTCTTTTTATATTTAATATGATGCTCTGATGTAAAACTTTTAAAAGTACAGTGTTCATATGCATATTAAGAGCAGAAGTGGTTCAATTTGTCTATATGTAAAAAACAAACAACAAAACACTAAATGCTAATCCATAGTCTTTCCAAGTCAATTTATTAAGCAGTTAAAAATACATTAAAAGGCCATACTGACTGATTAAGCATATAGGTAAAATCTTCTCAATGAAGTAATGCACAAAATATCCTTCCCTTCAAACTTTACACTGAGAAATGACCTCTAAAAATTATGGGGCTTTTTAAATTAATGCTACTGATTGGTACAATAAGTATGAGAGCACATTATATCTTCAATTAATTTGTTTATACTGTAGGACTGAAAAAATTGGAAGTTTACTCTAATTTTCACAAAAATCATTTGCACATTTCTCTTCCTTCTGCTTTTTAGTTACTCTTGAAACTACAAAGTCATCAGCATTAACAAATTTCCAGATCTTCTGCAGTACAACACAACAACAGCAAATTTCCAGATCTTCCGCATCAAAACAGCCCTAGCAGAGAGATCTGCAGACTCATTTGTGTCAGTACAATTCATCTTAAGTGAAAAGGGGCAAAAGGAGCTTATAAATATATTAGCTGACTCTTGCTTCATTCACTTCTTAGCGTATAAAGAATATTTTTAGAAGAACAAAGGAATTATGGATTTATTAAATACTCTAGATGACAGTACTTCAATATCCTCCTTACAAAAAAAAATATTTTCATTCTCAAACAATGCATATGGCTATGCTTTGCCAACACTCATTGGGAACCAATGTCTGTTAAGATGTAACTCTTCTACTGGTCTAGATGCCATTGTTTTCCTATTTTATTGTCATGTGTGTTTACTCTAAACTTTC
Organism: Chelonoidis abingdonii; assembly: GCF_003597395.2. Lineage (NCBI taxonomy): Eukaryota > Metazoa > Chordata > Testudines > Testudinidae > Chelonoidis > Chelonoidis abingdonii. The sequence continues at coordinate 68,155,074 of NC_133774.1, read as the reverse complement.
TTCGAAAACTGAAATATTATAAACTGACTTATTCAGACACAAGAAATCCAAGGATGCCAGAACTTTATCTCCTCTCCTTCCAAGATGCTAACACCAATAGGGATGAAACTTCATAAAAGAAAAAAAAATCTTACGACAGATGACTTTTGTTGAAAAAAATAAAATTAAAAAGAATCTCACTCATCTGAGGTCTTAATTCAGCAAACCACTTATGCACATGCTTTGCTTAAAGTTAAGCATGTGCTTAACTGTTTTGTGGACAGATTTTAAAGGTATTTAGACACCTAAAGATAAAGATTGGTTCCTACTGAGATTTTCAAAAAACACCAAAGCAGGTTGGGTGGCTAACTCCCATTGCATTCAATAGCACTTTTGAAAATCCTTTGAAAATCTTGCCCTTTAATCCTCAAGCAATGAATAGCCATTTGATTTCAGGGGGATTATCTGTGGAGGAAAAACACAGTACTTTTACACTACATTATTTACCATTCTGAATATGAGAGGGCCTTTTACTTGCATGTTTTCTATAATCCCTTATTTCAATTTCCAGATACATAGTGCTTCTACATTTAATTGATACATTGTCTACAATTTTTAAAAAAGTTTGATTTTCTAATTCATGTATTGGTCAATTTTATAGTGTCACTAATTTTAGAGAAAAACAGCCTCATTTTTGGTGTGTATACAGTCTCCCAAATCAGAAGATAGTTAATTTATACCTAAATTGAGAATCTCACTTAGTATACAGTGTTATATTGTTTAGACTATCAAGGTTTCATGCTAAAGCTAAACAATATTAACTGCCAAATGTTACTTTTTCTTCAGAATTTCTGTAATATAGCTCTCTATTAAATAACTAACAACCCACAGAGACTACAGTAACTATATTGGGCTTATTTGGTTTTTTTAATTAAAATATATTATAATTGTTCATTATGCCCTTCATTACAGGGTTTTCTCTGAAATAAATGCTACATTTTTTCTACTTTATAAAACACTCTAATATGGCACTAACATGTATCAAGTAAATTTGATTTATGCACAGTAGAAAAAGATTGTTCCAGGCTTAGTTATTGGATTATGGTTTGCTCCATAAGCCCTTTCTCTAAATCAGTTTCTCAGCAAAAGAGAGAGAAATATTTAAGTAGCACTCTTTCCAAAGAATTCCTTTAAAGTGATTACGCTTAAAGGACCTATTTTCTGAGTAATGATGTTTGGCTACACTGATCCTTATGGCACCACACTGGCCACTTCCACTCAGCTCAATACTTTGGTAGTTATCATTACTCTTTATTTATGCTCCTCCAGCCAGTTTTCAAACTACCTGACAAGGCTTCTATCCAAACCCATTTGAATTTATTTTTCCAAGTAAGATTGTGTCAGACCCTGTCAAATGCTTTACTAAAGTCCAGCCATATTACATGTATACTGCATTTTTTTTTTGTTCTCTAATTTTGGAATTCTATCAAAAAAAGCAGTCAAGTGTGTCTGGTATGATTTGTTCTCTCTGAGCTGATGTTGTTTATTGCTCTTAGTTCCATCACCCATTTACCGCAAGCTGCTGAATTGTCTGAAATATTTCAATTCATTTCTGTTCTAGAGGTAGAGTTAGGAGTCATAATAATCTGGTGCAAGGTGTTACTGTTTGCTCTGGTCATGTTTGTAAATTCACCAACTTCAGTACTGTTTTTGTCTTTTCTGGTGATCTCCTACAATGCTGGGTTGCTACCACCATCAGAAAGAAAGGAGGCAGATGACCTCAGCATAGAGTAGAGCTGAATAATGAATGGAACAGCACAACTGAATACTCAAGTCATACTGATTCTTTGCTCATTTATGCAAATTTTCATTATCTCTAGGATGGAACCCGGATTGATAATATAGTCATCTCTTGTACAACGCCATTAGTGAAGTTAACTGAGGGTTTTTTTTCATGAGCCAATAAAAATAGCATAAGACTTCTTTTTACTGATTATCCATCTGTGAAGGAATTAATTGAGTAACAACACTGCTCTACAGCCAAAATGCTTCTGAAATAAATGTAGTCAAACTTTACTAATTCTGGGTCACTGAGAACGAAAATGATGCTTAAAATTGTTGATTGGCTCTAGTCTAGCTGTTGGGCTCCAGACTACAGCAGTGGAATCTCCTGGCAGGTGATGTTAGTGTTTCCATGTTCCGTGACCGTCAAAAGGATCTTGTCCCATTCTTCTTCATGGAAGGTGATCTTGTAGCCTGCAACAACATCGATGGTGTGATGGCAGCCCTCAACATCGTTCTGCGTAATCTCCTCGGACATATGACGGTAGATTGTATTAGTGGGAATTTCGATGTTCCGTGACGGTTCAATAAGATCTCGTGCTCTCGCATGTGTAATCTACGTGCTCTTGTGTGAGTATAGAGAAGTCCTGGACTACTTAGATAGGCCTGGCTAAACGATCGATGGTGATGGCTCTCTCAATCGGTTCTCGATGTTATGAAGATAGAAGTGGCTTTTCACTAATTGAGTATTGTCGAGACGATTACTATATAGAGAGTGAGTGTAATTTGCTTGAAGGGATAATGAAGCAAGAAGTAATTATAGCCCTAGTCTCTTGTCTGCCTCTCTCGCGTCATGCCAAGGTCAGAATCTAGAACGCTCAAAATAGAGGTCATAGACACCTCGAGAGAAAATCAACGGCTGTTTCGTGAGCGTGTTGGCTACCCTATGGACAAGCCAAGTGTCATGCCTAAGTGGCATGACGCCTAAGTATTGGCTAAAGTGCAGCGATCTTGGAGACTGGTTCATGTATGCTTTCTCTGTCGACTGTAGTTCGTATGCAGTTCTTGTATTTGCGAGCATCGCTCACTGCTGTTTCTTTGAAATGTGGGGATAGCTATGTGCAAGTGAGTTCTCCAGACTAGGCATGGCAAGGAATTATTATCACAGACATGAGCCACTCGACAGGTCAGTTGAGGTCGAGAGGACACTCATGGGGAGGGAGAGAAACCTATGACGCGTTTCAGCGATTTTCTGACTGTGCTGGCTTACTCCACCCTTATGCTATTACTAAAGGTGGAAAGAGTGTTTGATTAACGCACCCTGTACTAGTCGCAAGCGTGTGTCTGCAGACGAAGAACTTTGTCAGCAGAGGCGCCATTAGACAAACACAAGCGGCTTCTCGCAAGTTACTCGTGTGGGAAATTTCAGGATAAGATGGAAAGCTGCTATAATAGTGACGTGTGTAGTTGTCTATAGTGTTGGTGTCCTCAGATTGCGGTGAACTTCTCTCGATGATTGTGTGGCAATCTTTGCCATGCACTAGCATGGCACAGGACTACGAGCGTGGTGCATGGAAAGCTTTCCAGTTGGTTAGTGGCACTACATTTTCTCGGTAAACAACACGCCTAGACCAACTATGTTGTTGGTGGAGAAGACTACTCGAGAGCCCCATACAACCTTCGGTGTACTAGCATACATGTGTCACTAGGAAGATAAGCATGGTATCCTCTTTTCTCTCATCTTGATTTTTTTCCACCGAACTGCGGAGCAGTGAACGCTGAGCCGGCGATGTGACGGATTCTCACCGGACATAATTCCCATGCGCTAAGCAATTCGGAAAGAAGGACGCTATCAGGGCAAAGGGGCCCTCAGTTGCTTTGGTCAGCTATTCTGGACAGCTGACAAAGAGAGGGTTCATGTTAATGAAATGACAGAGACAGCCAGAGAGAGCGCTCCACGCTAAGTAGAACTCCTGAATAGCGACCGAAAAATCAATTTAAATTACGTTAATATGTTTTGTGTCCTTCATGCCCTTCATTAGAGTGATAATTTATTAATATATATAGCCCTTAGGTAGTGCTGATTATATGAAGTGTGGTTACCGTTACAGATGGACAGGTGGAAGATAATCTCAATCATGTAAAGCAACCATAACACATGAAATAGCTAGGTATTACAATACTCAGTATTATAGCGCCGAGTTAAACCACTTACTTATCTACCACTCATTTTGTATCACATAGAGAATAAACATAGACATAAAATGTAAAAACTTAAATATCTTAGAAACAGTAGCCAATCAGTTGTTTTAATTGTCATATTTGAATTCAGCACATCAAAATACATAATAAATACCACATTTTATCTCTGAAGCAGACGACTTCTCAAAAATTGTAGACCAGTGTAATGTCCCCTATCAAATTTTCTGGCCTCTCTATAGTACAATCAGTCTTATCTACCAACTCAATGGGTTTCCCCAACAGACGATATCTTTTCAAACCCTACAATTGATCTGCAGGGAAAATTCACCAGTCTAGGGGGAAATCTCCTTCTGACTGAAGGACCTTCCTTCTTCCTCTTGCCCACTCTGACAGAATGGCTGGCGTGCAGTTAGTTCCTGTCACCTCTGCAGCTTCCCACCATTTTTTTCTTCTTAGTCATATTGCAGACCTGTGGAGGGAGAGAAGAACCACTGCCCCTCACTTCCCCTTCCAAGCCAGCATCAGAAGGAGACCAACTGAAGAGGGAAGAGTGAGGCCCACCAGCCACAAAACTCCAGAATCACCCTAGAAGAGAGTTGTGCTGGGGAGTAGCATTTCAATTTGGTTTTTGCTAAGAGGGTAGGGAAGAATTATAAATCGGTGTTTGCTTTTTTTGAGACCCTTTCCCACAGCAGGGAAGACATGTTGGAAGCCTGGGCACCATCAACCAACACATTATGCTAATTTATGAACATGTATGCAAATTAAATATTCTACTGTATTTTACCACAGATTGTTGGCAGGTATGTTGAGTTCACATGGTTAGCAGCTGACAACATGAAATATGTTCATTTTAAAAAGTGTGCTATATTATCTGTTTGCATAATGTATAATTTGTGTAATATCTATGGGAGGATCTGTGCAATGTACAAATACACATACACTTACAAACAGTCTATGTGCACAGGCACATTCTTAACCAATTTTACTCATACCAGGGGACTCATCTCAGCCTTACACAAAAGTAGCACATTTTTAACACAATTCTATCAACAACATGAAATCAATCTTCCAAAATAGCAAGTGGTGTTGTACAGTATCCCACGCAGAAAAGACAATAAACACAGTGTTAGATTTTGTGTCCTACAACTAAATTGCATTTGGATTGTGTCTTGATTATTTTTTCCTGATCTTCTGTCAGGAAATGTCTGTGTCTTATGTGCTTCACCTTTAGCTATCTATATCTGATTGTCATTATTTCCCTAGTAGGGTATGGTTAAGCCATTTAAAATATGATTCAGGAATACCCTAAGTTTAAGAATAGATGTTGATATTTGGATCCCCCTAATCAAATCCTTTTTGAGTGTGAAGTACAGAACAGAAGGTTTTTGACTACTTGGCTCATGGGGGAATCCTCCTGAGAATATGGCCATCTGAAAGAATTCTTGTGATATTTCAGCAATCTGGCAAATCTTCTGAAAAAAAAGATTTCAGATGTTTCAATGAGTTTAAAGACAAAACTAATATTTGTGTTATAGCACACTTAATTCTTCTCAGTGGATGGCACACATGTGGCACACAGTGGATGGCACACAGTGGATGGCACACATGTGCAACATATTTCACATGTGCAACAGCTGTTGTTCCCTTTAGAGTTAAAACACAGTTTTGCTACTGACTCCAGTGGGAAGAGGATCAGGCCCATAATTAAATGTGAATTGTAAGTAATAATATTCACGTTCCTTACTCCTGAGGCAATTAATAAATCATGGGTTCCCTCCAGGCTCCAAGGACAAGGGATATGCCAAGGAGGGCAAGAGATATCCTAAAGAAATATGATATTCTAATGGGCTGTTCATCTAGGAACCAGTGCCCTTAATGATGGAAGATAGGATAGGCTCAAATGTTACCACTGGGAAGAGAAATGAAGATGGATTTGTTGCAAGTGATCTTGTGAGAGATCTAGTGAAGAGATGAAAAGACTAATATTTGCAGTTTAATGATAATACCCAGCTTTTACATAATGCTTTTCATCATTATCTCCATTTTACAAATGGTGAAACTGAGGCACAGAGAGCTGAAGAAATTTGCTTAAGGTCACCCACCAGGATACTGGTAGAGCTAGGACCAGAACCCAGCTGTCTATAACCATTAGGCCACACTAATAGATGTACCTACAGCTTAAAGATGAGTATTTTAAAATTAAAGTACAATGAAATCCCTTCTGTAATGAAATGACATTTGGGGGAATCCTCCTGAGAATATGGCCATTTGTGTTATAGGACACTTAATTTTTCTCACTGGATGGCTCACATGTGCAATAGATATAAGGCCAGCTGTTTGGATTACACAGCTTCTACTTAAGTAGGTGAGATATTAGGATAGCTAAAACTCCACACTATTCAAAGGGTGAGAAAGATGAACAGGGCGCATTCCCATAGTACATCATTCCATAGTGTGGCACTGCCCTCACTCCACCTGGTTCCCCAAGCAACTCACATATATCTACACATATTCCTATCTTGGATTTCATGTAATAGAGTCCTCACTGTTGCATCTACGCTCAAACTCTTCCTTCCTTTGGGGTTCCAAATTACTCTTGCTTCAGGCCCTGCTTCTCTCAGTTCCTGTTGAACAGGGGAGCTCTGCCAGTTTGACTTCACACACTGGGGCTCCCAACAAGTATTTTTCCAAGATCCTGAGCTCAAATTCCTTCTGCCCTTAGTGCAAAGCCTCCACAACCTTCTCTCTTGAAGTGGTACTCAGCCCGCTATCATTCTAATTCTATCCCCAAGAGCTTCTCCCCATAGAGCTCTCTCAATTCTTTCCCCTGTAAACTGAAAGGACTCCTTTTCAGTCCTCAGTAGGGGGTCACATGACTCAAGCACCGGCCCTCATTCTCAGCTTGGTTTGATGATCCTTCTCAGAACCAGGGCTGGTTCCAGGCACCAACAAAGGAAGCAGGTGTTTTGGATGGCCAATGGAAAGGGGTGGCACGTCCAGGTCTTCAGCGACAATTCGGCGGCAGGTCTCTGCATCCTTCTGGGAGTGAAGGACCCACTGCTAAATTGCCGCTGAACAATGAAGCGACGCGGTAGAGCTGCCTCCGATCGCGGCTTTCTTTTCTTCCTTTTTTCCCCCACTTTACCGCTTGAGGTGGCAAAAAAGCTGGAACCGGCCCTGCTCTGAACTACCTGTTCTTACAGGGGCCTTGTCTTGTAATAGTGTTGTTTGGCCTCAGCTGCCATTATCCATAGGTTCAGATTACCCTGTTATAAAGGGTTAATGATTTTGTCCTGATCATAGGTATTTAAACTGGTCTTTCCTCAAAACACCTGCCAGAAATGTCAAGACCTTAGATTGGCTGTAAGACTTGCTGGTATTTGGGCTCCTCACTGACTCTTGGATGAAGGGAAGTAAAAAAATCTCTTCCTCTATTGGGAACCAAGGACCACAAGTCATTGAACAAGTCACTTAGGCCCAGATCCTTAAAGGTACTTAGGCAGTTCTCTGCTCACAATGCCTAATGATAGGCCCCTGCTCAGGGAACCCACATACCTGAGTTAGGCACCCAGACTGCCTATATGCATGGGGAGAGTTAGGCATCTAAGAATGGGATCAAAAAATGCCAGAAAACTGAATGGAGTTCCCCTTAAATTAGCCAATAGGAAATGATGAGAGAAGAGGTGTGGACTAAACCTCACCTCTCAAAGGAATTTAGGTGCCTATGTCCACTCATGATTCACAGCCATTAACCTTCTGGAGTGAGGGGTCTAAGTCCTTTCCTGAAAAAAAAAAAAATGCCTGAGAACTTTTAACCTGTAGTTAGCACATTCACCCAGGATGGGAAAGACCCAAGTTCAAATTCCCCGCTTCTGCCTGATTTGGAATAGGGATTTGATGGTCACCTAGCTTTTGGGTGTATGCCTAAACCACTGAGCTATGGGATAGAGGATAGGTCGTTCTCAATCTCTCCTACTGAAACTGTTCCACTTTGTATAACTAATTACATTGTTATTGGAACAGGGACTTCAATTTGGGTCTCCCTCATCCAGGTGAGTGCCCTAACCACAGGCTATTAAGTCATTCTCAAGCTTTGTGTGCCCATGTTTTTTGCACAAAAAAAGGACTTTTTGTGCTTTACATGACAAGTATAGACATTCTTTAAGTGCAGGAGAGGATTCATAGTTGTGAATCCCAAGCAGAGTGAGACACCTCTTTCTGGCCCAAAACTAGGTGCAAAACTCCCTTTGAGGAGTGAGGTTCTTTCCTGAGTATTTTCTGCAGACCAGATTAGGCATCTCCTCACTCTGCTTGATGTTTTTGTGGATCCCATAGGTAGGCACCCAGCTCTCCACATGCGTTGTATAGGAAGCCTGTGCACCTAACTCAGGGCTCTGTTTTGTACAAAGTAACAGGACTTCTAAGCATTAGGCACTCTAATGCTGAGTTTGAGGCCCCTTTGTGAATCTAGCTCCAGATGCCTATCCATATTGTTAGGCAACTAAATATCTTTAAAAATCTGGCTATTAGTTTATCTGGATACATCTACACAGTGAGCGGCAGCCTGCAGCAAGTCTCAGAGCTTGGGTCTACAGATTCTGTAAATGTTTGGGCTCATGCTCTGAAGCCTAGAGGGACATCTACACAGCTATTTTTAATGGGGTAGCATGAACCCTCCAAGCCCGAGACAGTACACCTGGTTTCTTAGACTCACTGCTGTAGGCTGCCATTCACTCTGCAAATGCACCCTCTGTGGGTATGTGTACACTGCAGTTGGGTGTGTGTGACTGCAGCACATGTAGACATATCCAAGATAGTTTATTTCAGTAGCTTGGGTCGTGATGAACCTGCAACAGCTCAGACTTCAGTGTGGACTAGCTGCCCGAGTTATTATTCAGGGTCCTGGGTGGGCTTATACAGCCTGCGCTGAAGCCCAGGATGCTGCCGTTCATTACCAGTCTCAAGATAACTAGATTAAAATGAGCTCGGACACTGGAATCACACTCTCCAATTTCAGCCTAGACCTATCCCATGACTCCGTTGGATCTGTTAAATGAGGATCACAGCACTTCCCTACTTCGCAGGGGTATTGTGAGGAGAAATATCTTAAGGACTGTGAAGTACTCAGACACTACAGTGATGGGGGGCCAGAGAAGTACCTCAGACAGATAAAAGGAGTAACATGGCAGTAGGAAGAGAAGTTTAGCGGAATATTTGGATCCACAGACATGTCCCTTAGAATTTAAACTATGTAAAAAAAATAGACGGGATTTCTGTTTCACTAACAAATTCTTACACGTACTTATTATTTGACTAAGAGAGAAGACAGACATTCAGGGCTTTGAAAACACAGAGCTCAGTTAAAAGCCTAATAAAAACTATACAATAAACATTGGATAAAATACTAAAACTCAAGGACATTCAGTATGATCATTAAAGACCAAATTCAATGAGGTTCTTGTACTTGTCAACCAGTCTTTAGCTGGGCACATACCGTAATTAACTATCTTATTGAATTAGGATGTAAAAAGAGAATGGTATGATCCTACACACAGGAACTGACAGTGAGTCAAAGTAAAAACACTGGTTTCTTCAGATGATTTTTAGGAGCCACCAGAGAAAGAGTAACCACCCACCAACCTGAAGTATCAGAGTTCAGCTACCCACCAGGGCTAAGCTCCCACAGCAGGACTCAAAAATAGCCTTTTATCTTAATAACTTGTATAGCATTACATCTTTTGAAAAGCGTTAACATACTTAATATCTCTAAGGAGAATGGGATATAAGTTGAGCTGGAAGTCACACTATATGGTGAAGTGAATAACCTAGTGATTACCAGACAGGAATTCTATTTCTATCTGGCTATGGTTCAGTAAAATAATATTTGTGCTCTAAATTGTTTTTTTTCTTTCTATTTCTTCTTCTTCATATGCGTATCTCTTTTAGTGAGTGATAGTGACGGTGGTAGTTCACTTTTTCCAAATTCACAGTCTTTTTCTCCAACCTGTGAACTTTTATTTAGCTTTCACTTAAAATCTATACTTTATTTTTTGCTGCGATTGCAGTAAAAAATCTCTATTTTGCAAACACATACTGCTTAGATAACTATTCCAGCAGATGGAAAAATAATATATGCAACATTGCCTGCTCAGCTGAGCTTATCAAATTGTTATTTGGAAAAGAGCAAACCAGCACTATTTTCTTCAAGAATTGGCTCTTGTCATTTTCATACTCCGACTGAAAATGTCTTTACCAATTTATGGCAACTCCTGATGTGAAGAGGACTGGAAGAATGGCAGATATGTTTTTATTGTGTAAATTATATCAATGTACTACATATAAAATATTGATACAGTGATTTAAGGTTTTGCTACCACTTTTCTATTCCATTTACAGGTATTTATGTAGGTAACTTCCATTGTATGGTTAAAATCTTCTGCTGTAATTCAGAGTTGTTTGAGAATTAACAGACAGAAAATTGACAGCCAACTGGAAGAAGATTATAGATAATATTCTGGTTCCTTTGAAAGATTACATTTATTTGCAAATATTATTTCTCCTTAAGATACATTGATTCACTGCTTTCCTACTACTGCACCTAAATCTAAAGTAATCAGTTATTTTTAAGCAGTTGCATTTTGGGACCATTTGTTGCTGAATTTCCTTTAGATAAGATCTTCATATGTTACCTTATAAGTGTTATCTTCGGTAAGTATATAAGATTTATTGCAATAATACATGACAATTTTGTAAAGGTACAGTATGGTCTGATTGTGAACGTTGCTCATAGCAGGATTATCTAGCTCCAATCTATCTGAATTTGTAACCATTATCACTTCACTGTGAACACTGGAAGAGGATTTCTCATGAAAGTCCCCTTCTGTAGTATTGGGATGCATTTCTCTGTCTGTGTCATCTCCACAGTTAAAGTGAATTTTTATAAGCTCGGCTTGAAATTATTTTTTTTCTTGAGTGTCTCAAACATACCACCACCACCACACTAGGGGCATTAAGATTTTCTCTAAGCATATTTTAGACTAGACTGTGGCTGACACTATACAGGTATTGTGGCGGGAGAGGCCTTCTGACCCGTTCATTGCCATACAAGGCACCATACATGATCTATATGGGAAGCAAAGGCATTTCACAGAAGTAGCTCTGCCTTTAGCACTACCAGCCTTGAAGGAACAGGCAGAATTATAGCATCCTCACTCAGTACAGTTGGCTCAGCATAGAAACACAATACATCCTTTGAAAGGATAATGGAGCTTCAACTACAGCATGGACTCCCCCAGTCACAGGAAGAATTCTGGCTGACTCAGACAGAAATCCCCTGAATGCTTCTCTTGCTGCATGGCCAGTGACAAAGCCAGAATCTAGCCATTAATTTTGATTCATAGTACATAGATATAAGGCCTCAACCATTAGTGAAATAAGTACAGCAGGTTGTGCGCTCAGGCATGAGCATACCTCCATAAATACCTCTTTTGTGATCCCCTTGTATCACTTACCTTAGCACAAACACCATGGCTGGATTCAGTATAAACCAAATGACTTTTAAGGTTCAGAAATTGAATGAGATCTCAGAAAAAAAATTCTGTACACCTCCCCACCAAAAAGACTCCCTATACCTACTGCTGCCTTTACCTGAAGACTTTGCTGTCTTCCCATCAGCTGTCTCTCTTGTTCCATACTTGTGGGCTTCATTCCCTTTCATTCTGCTAACATTTATGCCTTCCCAAACTGACCTTCTGAAATTCCTATCTATAGATTTTTCCCTTACATTTTCACTGGCTAGCCTTAGCTGCTGCATCTGTCCACTGAGTCTTCCACTGCACCAGTTGTGAATTTTCTTTTTGATCCTGAACTCCATACAGTACATGAAAGGATTCTAGAATATGTAGCTAAGTGCTAGGTTGAGGAACATTTAAGAAGAGTGGTGCACTACAGCATAGGCCTTATGTGTATTCTATACCTGAGAAAGAAGCTGAAATATATAGGTTTCAGAGTAGCAGCCGTGTTAGTCTGTATCCGCAAAAAGAACAGGAGTACTTGTGGCACCTTAGAGACTAACAAATTTATTTCAGCATGAGTTTTTGTGTGCTACAGCTCACTTCTTCGGATGCATAGAATGGACCACACAGACAGGAGATATTTATACATACAGAGAACATGAAAAGGTGGAAGTATGCATACCAGCAGGAAGAATCTAATCAATTTAGATGAGCTATCATCAACAGAAGAATTTCTATGGGTCATCTTAATTATCACTTCAAAAGGTTTTTTTCCTCCTGTTGAAAGCTCGTGCTGAAATAAATTTGTTAGTCTCTAAGGTGCCACAAGTACTCCTGTTCTTTTTTTGAAATATATAGGTAATACTGGCACATTTTACTGTCTGGATCCTAACATAGATAATTAGGCAAGTGCTCTCCCACCGAGTTTATCACAAGTACACCCCATTAATATCCTTAATTAAAATGTCCTATTAATGTCTGTGTTTTATTTTATAGTCCACTTGTTTTCTGGCCAAACAAACTAATTGTATTATTAGCTGCTCTTTGAATCCTCTCCAAACTCAGTTCAAAATTATTCTAAGCATTTCTTGCTTCTAACCAGTAATGCATGAACCATTCCTAAGGAGTCATTTATTTCAACAATGTTGCCTCTTCTGACTGCAAACAGATGCCAGTTTTCACACATTTTGTTCATTATTTCAAATGTAACATTTATTTTGGGTCAATGCAGGCCTAATCTTACTCCCAAGTATATCAATAGCAAAACTCCATTTGACTTAATTGGAACAGATGCAGACCTAAAGTGTAAGTTTATGTGTTGTTCATAAGAAGTTTGATGTGACTGTCCATAAAAGTATTTGATATTTGTTATTCTTCCATTTTCAGGTCTTAGCCACATAGCATCGTTTCTGTGCTTTGATTGGAGGGGCATAAGTAATAAAGAAGGGAAATTCATAAACAAACCAGTGAGGTCTTGAATCTGAGCATGGGAGCAATTCGTCAGGAACTGGCAGGAGACATGTAAGCAAAACTAGGGACTTTAAGCAGGGGCGGCTCTAGGTATTTTGCGGCCCCAAGGAAGGCAGGCAGGCTGCCTTCAGGGGCTTGCCTGTGGGAGGTCCCCAGTCCTGCAGATTCGGCAGCAGCCTGGGGGAGGTCCACAGAAGCTGCAGGACCAGCGGACCGTCCGCAGGCATGCCGCCGAAGGCAACCTGCCTGCTGCCTTCGTGGCGCTGACAGAGCACCTCCCGCGGCTTGCCGCCCCAGGCACGTGCTTGGTGTGCTGGTGCCTGGAGCCGCCCCTGACTTTAAGAACAATTTACTTCTTTCTGGGCCACAGAATCCTTACCTAAGCACCAATTAAAGTACCCTATGGACAAGCTGGGATAAGAGTTCAATACACTTTTCTTTTGTTTCACTTACACAAAATAATTTGTGATGTGACCATGTGTGTTTATAGATGTAAAGGAAGTGGCCAACTCTTTGTCTAGCTCATATAATTGGCCTAGTGCTAGGGCTCTGGAAAAGGAGTGAGGGAAAACTCCCACTGCTTTCTTAATAGACTTGATCTGAGAATGTTGATGAAAATGTAATTGCAATGACAAACTAGAAATATTCATTTTCAGTTTTTGTTCTGTTTTCCTGCCACCTCTAATTATTACTAAATTATCAGAGTCATCCAGTCCATACATACACATATATTAACAAATGTAATTATTGAATTGAATAATTTCCAGTTCCTAGTCATCAATCACCATTTACCACTGTCACTCTCAAAATTCATTTAGTAATTGTATGTGCATGTGAAATGCTAACGGTTAAGATTGTGGTCATACAGCATTGTCTCTCTTTTTTAATTAATTGCACTAAGACCAGGGCTTTTGTAAAGGATTTTGAGAGCACAGTATTGATATAGTTTTAATAATACAGCTGAATGTATACTGGAAAAAAAGTTAAAATACTTCAGATAAAAAAGGGGAATTCACTCTGACAGTATGTGCTAGCTGTAACTGTATTACGCAAAGATCCATGTAAGAAATTTGTTTGCAAACAGTGCTAGTGGAAAAGAAAGACACTCAAAACTTGTTTCAAGGTACATGAGAATACTCATGCAAAGGAGTTTTCACAACAGAATTGGTTTTGCGGCCACATTAAAAGCTATTTACTTTTGTGACTCATCCAATTAGGAGGTGGAAAAAATGACATGTAAATTAGATGATGAATCACAGAGAACTACTAGAGAATTATGATTAGTGAATGCTGGAAGCAATAGTCATGGTGAATTGTTGGTGAATAATCCGTAGTCTTCAATCTGTTTACATAAACTATTGGTGAAATAATTTTTAATAACACATTCATTACACATATTATCCTCTGTCCATGGATAATCCACAAACAAAAGGGAAGACTAAATCAAGCAAACTGTTCACTTCAAATACCTTGCACAGACCTAGTTAATATCCCAACACATGTACAAGATTTCACAGAAATATAAAGTCTATTTATTAAATTCACTGCAATAATTGTCACAGTGGTAGCTTGTGCATGTTCCGTCCTTGCTGTTAAGGGTGCGGTCTGTTACAACTTGTGTTCCAGAAGCATTTATGAATGAGTTCATCTCAATACTCTGTTAATATTATGAAATAGCCTGTTTCTAAGAGTCTTTATTGGAAATAAAAGTGAAAAGCTAAGGTGCTGGTAGCAGCAGAGGAGAAACTGAGGAGTCTGCCACAGAGATGTTCAGTCCTCGTGCAGAAGTAAGGACCTGGGGGCTCTGAACAACTGCCTTTCCCTGACTACACTAAAACAACTGTACATACACTGTGTTGAGTTACAACTAAGCTCCCTCTTGGGGTTTGTCGTTATTAACAAAGATAATAATAATATAACACAAAGTTAGACTAGGTCTTCTCCTTAGGTCTCTACCTCAGTATTGCCTAGTCTGCTTGGTCCTCTCTCATCTTTCTCACATCCAGATGGCATGTGTTATCTGCCTCCATGATTCAGCACAGCCCGCTTAATCCTTTCACAACAGGAGTAGCACCTGCTAACAGAATAGGGAGTTTTAGGCAAACATTGACCGCCTAGTATGCACCTCCCTACTACAACCATGCCCAGCGCATAGTCTCTGATTCTTTCTTCCTGGCACAAGCCATTTGAGATCCAACACTGAAAGACTCCTGTGGTTGCCAAAGGACCCGTCCATACACATCACCACTGTTTTTTCCCATGGCCAGAAGCTCATCACATGACCTTCTCCCTTTTGTTCCTGTGTGAAAAAATGCACCCAATCTCTCCCTACACTAACAGCCCAGTGCAGCGAACAGGCCATCCCCACTCAGAGTGGTCCCACTCAAGTCCCTTACTTGTAGCGAAATTATTACCACAGGAGAGGTCAAGGACTCCCCATGGATGTAAGTGTGGATCCTGCTGCCTGAAGGCATTCTTGTCATTCCAAGCTTTGCCAACATTGCACACCAAGATTTCAGGTGGTGGCCACTATGTGCCAGTTTATTTGTACAGACAAAATACATGGCCTGTCAACCCAAGGGCTCATGTCTTCCACAGAACAATATAACTGTCCAGCATTATGCCCCTGAAAATGGAAAAAAAAAATTGTATGTCCCGTCTCCCTTTTCCCCACTCTCCCACACAAACAAACTATTCACAAGTGGTTTCCCTGTGGTGTCTGTCTAATTGTCCTTTTAGGCATCAAAGGACAGTATTTTCTTATATCTTCATGTTCCCTTCAAATTTCTGATTTCTGGTTTTGTGTTTGAACCACAATTCTTTCTTCACCTGTTGCTATGAAACTTACTCAGGCTTCTTTGACCTACAAATAGGGTTTAAAAAAATATGTCATCAAGTTTTCTTGTGGCATTTCTAGTAACTCCTGTTTCCAGACCTGTCAAACACACCATAAGAATTCATTTTTTCCTCACAGATTTCTGTACTTTTACTCCTGAGAGCAAAACTTGGCTGTGTGTGTGTTTTTCTCTAGAATATCTCCATTAAAGTCTGAAATTGGTTACAAAATTGTTATTAAACTACAGTATGAAAAGCATTTAAATTTAATCTTTTTGAGATAAAAGAACAGATAGTTGCATGGACAATTTAATTTGGCAAGTTTATATCCTCCCTTCTCTGACAAACACACTAATAGTGCATATAGGATCTTCAGAGGCAGGTCAATTAAACTATAATAACAGTGCACCACTGACACTACTGTATCAGAGGGGTAGTCGTGTTAGTCTGGATCTGTAAAAGCAGCAGAGAATCCTGTGGCACCTTATAGACTAACAGATGTTTTGGAGCATGAGGTTTCGTGGGTGAATACCCACTTCGTCAGATGCAAGTAGTGGAAATTTCCAGGGCCAGGTATATATATGCTAGCAAGCAAGCTAGAGATAACGAGGTTAGTTCAGTCTGGGAGGATTAGGCCCTGTTCTAGCAGTTGAGAGGTGAAAACCAAGGGAGGAGAAACTGGTTCTGTAGTTGGCAAGCCATTCACAGTCTTTGTTCAATCCTGAGCTGATGGTGTCAAATTGGCAGATGAACTGAAGCTCAGCAGTTTCTCTTTGAAGTCTGTGATCCTGAAGTTTTTTTTGCTGCAGGATGGCCACCTTAAGGTCTGCTATAGTGTGGCCAGGGAGGTTGAAGTGCTCTCCTACAGGTTTTTGTATATTGCCATTCCTAATATCTGATTTGTGTCCATTTATCCTTTTCCGTAGAGACTGTCCAGTTTGGCCGATGTACATAGCAGAGGGCATTGCTGGCATATGATGGCGTATATTACATTGGTGGATGTGCAGGTGAATGAACAGGTGATGGTGTGGCTGATCTGGTTAGGTCCTGTGATGGTGTCGCTGGTGTAGATATGTGGGCAGAGTTGGCATCGAGGTTTGTTGCATGGATTGGTTCCTGAGCTAGAGTTACTATGGTGCGGTGTGCAGTTGCTGGTGAGAATACGTTTCAGGTTGGCAGGTTGTCTGTGGGCAAGGACTGGCCTGCCACCCAAGGCCTGTGAAAGTGTGGGATCATTGTCCAGGATGGGTTGTAGATCCCTGATGATGCGTTGGAGGGGTTTTAGCTGGGGGCTGTATGTGATGGCCAGTGGAGTCCTGTTGGTTTCTTTCTTGGGTTTGTCTTGCAGTAGGAGGCTTCTGGGTACACGTCTGGCTCTGTTGATCTGTTTCCTTATTTCCTCGTGCGGGTATTGTAGTTTTGAGAATGCTTGGTGGAGATTTTGTAGGTGTTTGGTCTCTGTCTGAGGGGTTAGAGCAGATGCGGTTGTACCTCAGTGCTTGGCTGTAGACAATGGATCGTGTGATGTGCCCGGGATGGAAGCTGGAGGCATGAAGGTAGGCATAGCGGTCGGTAGGTTTTCGATATAGGGTGGTGTTAATGTGACCATCCTTATTTGCACCGTGGTGTCTAGAAAGTGGACCTCCCGTGTAGATTGGTCCAGGCTGAGGTTGATGGTGGGTGGAAGCTGTTGAAATCGTGGTGGAATTTTTCCAGAGTCTCCTTCCCATGGGTCCAGATGATGAAGATGTCATCAATGTAGCGTAGGTAGAGAAGGGGCGTGAGTGGACGAGAGCTGAGGAAGCGTTGTTCCAGGTCAGCCATAAAAATATGGTGGCATATTTGTGGGGCCATGCGGGTGCCCATAGCAGTGCCACTGATCTGGAGATATATATTGTCATCAAATTTGAAATAGTTGTGTGTGAGTATAAAGGCACAGAGCTCAGCAGCCAGTTGTGCTGTGGCATCATCAGGATACTGTTCCTGACAGCTTGTATTCCACCTGTGTGTGGATGTTCGTGTAGACAGCCTCTACATCCATGGTGGGCTAGGATGGTGTTTGCTGGGAGGTCACCAATGCATTGTAGTTTCCTCAGAAATCAGTGGTGTCACGGAGATAGCTGGAAGTGCTGGTGGCATAGAGTCTGAGTAGGGAGTCCACATATCCAGACAGTCCTTCAGTGAGAGTGCCAATGCCCTGAGATGATGGGCATCCAGGATTTCGGGTTTGTGGATCTTGGTAGTAGACAGAATAACCCTGGTCGGGGCTCTAAGGGTATTTTGATTTGTTTCCGGTGTTAGTGTAGCGAGTGTGCTGAGTAGATGGTTCAGTTTCTGTGTATTCCTCAGTGGGATCTGAGGGAAGTGGCCTGTAGAATTTGGTATTGGAGAGTTGTCTAGCGGCCTCCTTTTGGTAGTCAGACCTGTTCATGATGACAACAGCACCTCCTTTATCAGCCAGACAACTCTCCAATACCAAATTCTACAGGCCACTTCCCCAAAGAAGCAGGTCAAGATCTAAAAGAAATAAACTGCATATAAATTAAAATTTGGTATCTTCCATTGTTGTTTTCAGTGCTGTTGTAACCATTTTGGTCCCAGGATATTAGAGTGACAAGGTAAGTGAGGACCAATAAAAGATATTACCTCACCCACCTTGTCTCTATAAATTAAGAAGCTATCAAAATATACAACATGAAACAAAATTCAGAGATAAAAGTCTGCTTCTAATCACATATGACACCATCTTTAATCTGTGTAATCACCTAGTACAGTGGTCCCCAACCTTTTTGTGGCCAGTAGCACATTCATGTTTTCAGAAGAGTGTGGCGGACACCAACAATTACTCACATACAGGGCCAGCTCCAGGCACCAGTGGAGCAAGCACATGCCTGCGGCAGCACATGCTACAGGGCAGCATTCTGTCCGCTCTGCAGAGTCGGAACATTTTTTGTTTTGGTTTGGGTTTGGTTTTTGGGTTTTTTTGGTGCCAGTTCTGGGCAGTGCAGAGAGAAGTCGGACAGAAGCCAGGAGGACAGAGATCACTGGCACCTGCAGCCTGCAGCCCTGGTGTTCTCTGTCCCCAGCAGGTGCAGGGCCCTGGCTTCTCTCCAGCTTAAGCCGCAGCCCCATGCCTGCCAGGGACCAAGAACACCGGCACCTGCAGCCTGCATGCAGCCCCAGAGTTCTCTGTCTCTGGCAGGCGTCGGGCTACGGCTTCTCTCTGGCTTAAGCCACGGCCCTGTGCCTGCCAGGGACTGAGAACACCAGCGCCCACAGTCTGCAGCCCCGGAGAAACTGGAGAGAAGCCGCAGCCCCACGCCTGCCAGGGACCGAGAACACCGGCGCCCACAGCCCCGGAGTTCTCTGTCCCCGGCAGGTGCGGGGCCATGGCTTCTTTCCCCTGCTGGACACTAGGCGGGCGCACATAAACGCCCCAGCGGGCGCCAGGGTGCATGTGGGCACCACCTTGGGGACCACTGACCTAGTAAGTGCACTTTCCAATCTAAAAAAAATAAAATAAATTAATTTAAAAAGAAGATACAAAAGCAGTGATGATGCATTTTAAAGTGTTATATCCTTGGGGGCAGCCGGTTTAGGAAGAAATCACTTGAGGCCAGAGAGCAGACAGCTAATAAAACTACCATTTATTTACACACACAGAGCTCACCTAACTGGCTGAAGCAGGCTAGGCTATAGTTCAGTAGTCCTAGAAACGAGCGCAGCTGGCTTACATTTCGAGGTGGGGGAGCCTCCACAATAGCTTTAACTTTTGCAGGGGCCTTATGAAGACCTGCAGAATCAATGATGTGTCCCAAATATTCAACAGAGGGCTTGAAGAATTCACACTTGTCTTTGCGAACTCGTAGGCCATACTCTTCCAGTCTTTGTAGGGTAGCCTCTAAATTCTTTAAGTGATCCTCTTCATTCCTTCCAGTGACCAGGATATCATCCAGATAGCACTGAACTCCTGACAAGCCACACAAGATCTGGTCCATAGCCCTCTGGAACAGGGCGGGAGCAGACGTTATTCCGAAGGGTAGGCGACAGTATCGATAAAGCCCCTTATGAGTCACAATAGTCAACAGCTCTTGGGACTTTTCATCGACGTGCATCTGTAAATATGCTTGACTCAGATCAATCTTACTGAACTTTTGTCCCCCAGCCAGGCCTGCGAAGAGGTCATCGATGCGGGGAAGCCGGTATTGCTCTGCACACAACACTGGGTTGACAGTGACTTTAAAATCACCGCAAATCCGGAGAGAGCCATCTTTCTTCACTATTGGGACGATAGGAGTGGCCCATGAGCTATGGGTAACTGGTATTAGGACTCCATTGGTGACCAGGCGCTCCAGGTCTGCTTCAACTTTTGGCCTGATGGCATATGGCACAGTTCGGGTTTTCAGATATTTTGGTGGACTGTCAGGTTTAATGTTTAATGTCACAGTGATTCCCTTCATACTTCCCAAATTATCTCCAAAACCAGCAGCATGTTTCCTTAGTATAGGGGTTAGACTGGTTTCTTCTTTAGTCATCCGGTACACTTCTGCCCAGTTCAGCTGAATCTTCTCAAGCCAAGACCTACCCATTAAGGCTGGGTAGTTACCTTTCACCATGAACAGTGGCAATTTAGCAGCCTATTTATTGAGCTTTACCTTAACATTAATAGTGCCCAACATGGGCACAGCTGTTTTTGTATACGTTTTTAGAACAGTTTTTGTTGCCTTAAGCGGAAGATGCTGTAGCTTTTTTTTATACACAGTTTTGGAGACCAGCGAGACGGCTGCACCGGTGTTTAGTTTTATGCATCTAGGTTTGCCATTTAACAACGGGGTTACCCAGTATTTATGTGAGCCCACTGCCAAAGACAACACATGCAGTGGCACTTTTGCTTGCGATGAGGTGTTACCTTGATTATTTTGGGTTTGCTTTAGGGTATGCAGGGTTTCTTTGTTTTTTTGTTGGCCAGACCACAGGCCTTTTTTTTTGTTGTTTACAGGCACATTTAATGTGTTTTTTTTTTGCCACAGTGTTGACACACCAGGTTTTTACACCAGCATTTTGATGCCTGGTGACCTGGCTTACCACAGTGGTATCATTTTCGACTTTGTACAGTTTTGTGGGTAGGTTTTTGTGACCACTTTTTGCACCCTGGGGGATGCACTGATGTATTGCGCCTCCCTTGTAGCCAGTTTTATGGAGACAACAATATTAACAGCCTTTTGTAATGTAAAATTAGCCTTTGTTAGTAGGTGCTTTTGTATAGTTTTATTGTACAGGCCACACACAAACCTGTTACGCACGGCATTATTTAACCTTTTTAAAAATTTACAGCGTTTTGCTAGCTTTTTTAAAATTGCTACAAATTGTACATTTTTTTTTTTTTTTGGTCTCTTTTGTGGAACCTATATTTTTTAGCAATTACCAGTGGTTTTGGGGAAAAATGGGACCCCAGGATTTCCACAACATCACTGTAAGATTTAGTCATAGGCTTAACAGGGTGTAGTAAGCTGCGTAGCAGGGAGTAGGTTTTAGCCCCTACAACACTTAAGAATATTGGCACCTTCTTTGCTTCTGTAATGTCATTTGCAATAACAAAAAGCTCAAAATGCTCAGTATACACATGCCACTGCTCTATATTTTCATCAAAAGGTTCCAGTGGCCTGGTCAGAATAGCCATGATTTTTAGTTTTACTTTCACAGTCAGTGCAAACAAGCAGTTTTTTTGTTTATTTTTTTACCTTGACTTCTACTTCCTTCTGTTACTGGAGCAGCACTGGCATCCCATCCATCGTTGCCATTTGTTATATCCTTGGGGGCAGCCGGTTTAGGAAGAAATCACTTGAGGCCAGACAGCAGGCAGCTAACAAAACTACCATTTATTTACACACACAGAGCTCACCTAACCGGCCGAAGCAGGGTAGGCTATCCCCTAATAATCTAACTCAGTTGCCATGGGAACAAAAACCATGACAACCAAATACACAACAAAATTCAAAACAAATCCTTCCTTCATGCAACATTAAGGACCAGATTGCAGCAGTTAGTTATTGCCCCAGGTTGAGGCTGTTGTGGAGCTGAATCAGCCAAACAGGAGTACAGGGGGAGGGAATGTGCCTTAGGGAGACAGAGTGCCTCTTGGAACTCCTCAACTTGCTAGGGAAACATGCCCACTATATCACTATTCAAGAGAGTTCTGTGTCCACTGTCCATGACGCTGGTCAGTATGGGGGGGAAGGAGGGAGAAAATGAACTGGGGCTCTCCTGCCCACCCTTTCGGGGTGGGGGGGACTTGTGCTTCAGAGGGTGCTAGTTAGGAGTAATCCATGTGCTCAGGACAGCACCAGAAATTGCAATTAGGTTGCCCCTGTGCAAGAAAGGCTGCTTGAGCGCTCTGAGCAGCCATTCAAGTCAGTAAATATTGAACCTTGTCATGTAATAGAGGTATTAACCTGTTCTTTAACCCTGACTGATGCCTAGTGACTAGATCAGGATTAAATGTCCAATCTCCTACTGTGTGTCACTAAATCATTACAAAAAACATTGTGAACTTTAAAAAAACATAAAAAAGAAAAAGTAAAAAAGAAAACACCAAAAAATAAAATAAAAAAACAACCAAGCAAAAATATAACTACCAGGAAATATAAGTTTTTTCCACTTGGGTAACTCAAACACAGAAGTTGCCATATGAGACCGCAGGAGTGGGCCATCTTGTCTAGCATACTGTGTCTGACAGTGGCCTGTACCAGCTGTTTCACAGGAGAGTGCAAGAAAAAGCAGTTTCTTCCTAGCCCCCTTCAGTTAGAGATGAGCTTTTGTTCTGTAGTATGGCTGAAAAGATTTCCCTCGTGTTGCTAAAACAAGTAATCTTTTCTCTAGAGCAAATGTGGGAAGTTTGAGTCCAAAAGGAGACAAATAGAAAATTATGAGCAATTAAATTAGAGGATTAAAGGTAGGGGTTTCCATGTTCCGTGGACCGTCAAAAGATCTTGTCCCCATTCTTCTTCATGGAAGGTGATCTTGTAGCCTGCAACAACACGGATTGAGGTGTGATGGCAGCCCTCAACATTGTTCATGATCCAGATGAGTGGAGACTGTTCATTGATTCATCGAAGACGAGTCTTAAAGTTGTTTTGCTGCATAATGGCAATGTTTGCCGCATCCAATTCCAGTTGTTTTGCAGTCCATATGAAGGAAACCTAACAATATGAACAACTTTTTGAGGGTGGCATAAAACTATGACCAATATCAGTGGCAGCTTTGTGGCATGAAGGTTGTTTGCTCTTTCCTCTGTAGACTGGGGATACACAAAGTAACTGAATGGGATAGTCGTGCAAGAGATTCCCACTACATCAAGAAAGATTGCCACTCCGACAGTCATTGGAGCTGGGAGGAAAAGTGTTCCCAGCATCCATCACTTGTTGAATCAAGAAGATTGTTGTTACCACCACTTACAATCAAGCTGGGTCTGATGAAGAACTTTGTCAAGCCCATTCGAAAAACACAAGCAGCTTTCAAAGTACCTCCGTGGAAAATTTCCAAGGTTAAGTGAAGCTAAGATAAAGAAGGTGTCTTTGTGGTCCTCAGATCTTGAACTTCTTCGAGATGATTGCATTTGACACAGGCACTGCATGGCAAGGAAAGAATGGCATGGAAAGCCTTCAGTTAGTGGGCAATAAATTTCGGGCTCGGAACAACAAGGCAGACAACTACAGGTTTTGGTGGAAAACTCTCCTCAAGGCATACAAAAGCCTTGGTTGCAACATGTCACTAAAGATACATTTTTTGCACTCTCATCTAGATTTTTTCTCCACCGAACTGCGGAGCAGTGAGCGATGAGCATGGCGAAGCGATTTCACCAGGGACATTGCAACAATGGAGAAACGCTATCAGGGCAAATGGAGCCCATCAATGCTTGCAGACTATTGCTGGACAGTGACAAGAGATGCTCCATTTAATGAATAACAAGAGACAACCAAGAAGCGCTGAGTAGACTGAAGGACTAAACTAGGTACATATAGTTTTTTGCCTTTTGTTTCATCATAAATTTTATTTATATAACCCTTTTGCTGATTTTTAAAGTGTTACATAAACAGGACAGGTGAAATATTATCATGTAAAGCAAACAAAAACACATGAAAAGACCTAGGTTTACAATTTATGATTAAAACTCTACTATCTACACAATATACATAGGCATAAAATGTAAAAACTTAAATATCTTAGAAACTGTAGCCAATCAGTTGTTTTAATTGTCATATTTGAATTCAACACATCAAAATACATAATAAATACCACATTTTATCTCTGAAGCAGACGACTTCTCAAAAACTGTAGACCACTGTTACCCCAAGGATTGTGTACAATGGAAACCTCTCAGAGATAATACATACACAATGGAGACTATTTGAAGCATGTCACAACAAAAGGTCTTTCTAACAAGCTATAAAAGTGAGAAGCAACATTATCAATGGGCCTCTCTTCACCCACAGCTTGAAACACCCTAGGAACAAAGACTGGACTAGGGATGTAGTCCCAGGCTGAAGGGATTTCTAGCCTGTGTATGGAAGTTTGATGGACTGTTTGTACCATCAGGGTGAGACACTGATGGATTCAAACCCTGTCTAGTGTATAGAACTTAGATTGTGATTTTGTTTTATTTCTCAGGTAACCAACTTTGGCCTGTACATTATTAATTACAATCACTTAAAATCTATCTCTCCATAGTTAATAAATCTGTCGTATATATTTTAACCTAAAACTATATGTTGTTTGAAGTCGAAATGGAAATCTACTCAGGAAGAGGCACTGGTGGATTGTCCTCTCCACATTGAGGGAGGGTAGGACTGGGTAATAAATTTACACCAGTCAGGCTTTTTTTCAGGGTAAGATGGTACAGTTCTGGGGTCCTAGGCTAGGGAGCTGGGAGAACTGGCTGAAAACTTCCTATTCTTAGTTCGTGAGTGGCTGGTGAAAGCATGCATATAACTGCAACTGGGTGTGTCCCTGCTTGTGTATGGCTGTGTAAGTGCAAGACCTAGAGAGGACTTCAGCTTGTCACAGCCTTACTGTGTGAGAAGGGGTGTAGACTGGTATGACAGAGGGCTCAGTGGTATCCCAGTTCCAGGTTGCACACTGGGAACATAGTATTCCCTTCTTTTCTGTCTTTCGACTGCTGAAAGTCTAACCCTACACTGAATTCTCCAATCTCCAAAGGTTCACTCAGCAGTTGTTAGGGACATAACATGATTTACTGAATTTTTCTCTCATAGTTCCTAGTATAAAAAAAGGAAAGCGTACAACCCAGGGCCGCCCAGCGGGGTGGGGGGGAAGTGGGGCAATTTGTCCCAGGCCCTGCATAGGCCCCCATGAGAATGTAGTATTCTATAATATTATAACTTTTTTTTTTTAATGGAAGGGATCCCCAAAATAGTTTTGCCCCAGGCCCCCTGAATCCTCTGGGCATCCCTGATACAACCACAGTAACTGCCAGCAAAGTTAGTAGGGCAAGATTTATATCAGTGTCAGACTGTTACTTCATTGGTACTTGAAGTAGAAATAGGGATTGTCTAAACTCATTCTAATATCAGCTATTCTAGATTCTGAGGTATTACCAGGGATTTTAAGTCCAACATCATGGTGTAAACAACCTTGGTTGGCTACATCTTTAAGCAGCTAAGTTTTAATCAACCAAACCTGAGATATTGTATCTGACACTTACAAAATTTCCAGTACAGAGCTTGGCCTGCTGCTTAAAAAGAAAATATAGTATCTTGCTAAGTAGAACATTTTCTAAATATTATTTCAGAATAAAAAATGTCTCAAATCATATTCTAGACAGTCATCCATCTGATTAAGGCAAAGGAATGTCAATAAGAGTACTGCATGCTGGAACCTACATTAGGAATATTTATCAGACTAACAAGAGAAAATCATACACACTTTAAAATAAATAAAACTCTAAGGGAGTCCAGTCCATAAATGCAACACCAGAATAGCAATAACAGGGGAATAACTGGACATGATTTTTCATTTCTGGGTTGCCTATATGCCACTTGAAAATAAGACTTATTCCTGTCTTTCCACACTTTCCCTAGTCTCATCACAATTAAATAAAAATATTCCCAGGTATAGCAATTTTAATGTTTAGGTGATGAGACATGTTTGATATTTAGCAGTGATATTTCAGCTTCATGTTAATTTGGCAGGTAAAGATGTATTGGATTACTACAGGAGTGCACCTGACAAATTAATATCTCATAACAAACTGTGTCTAATCCATTCAAACAGAGATTGGACAACTTTTCTTGGGTTGCAAACAGTTATATAACACCTTTCAGAATGTTCTATAATACATCAAAAATGCCAGTTAAAATCACAGTTCCTGTGCTCAACAGAGAACAGGTACTACTTCTTCCATGAAGCCCTGAAAGCATGCGCTGCTGTCATTACATACCAGTTCACAGAGCATGCTAGGTGCACCAGTGAGAGCAGGTTGCCTAAAGGTTTAGCAGCCTGTGTATCCATCTGGCACTCTGGAAATTCCCTCACTTCCCACTCAAGCATGTTCACCATTGGGCAGTACTGACCTCATAGCACATGCCAGTATTTAACAATTCTCATAATATTGAATTAATATCACTAATAAAATTTTTATAATTCACAGGCTTTGGTTATGTGGCCTTTACTACTGATGAACAAAACTAAAGCCCAGACTTACAGAATCCATCCAAACATTGGGGGCATCAAATATTTGTTTTCACTGTCCAATCATTAGGGAAGACTGGGGAGGCTCACTGAGAGATGACAAGTACAGCAGCAGAAAGCTCTATGTAAACTGTAGAAAAAAAGTGGTTGGAGCAGCACACATGGATTCAGAATCTTCAGTACAGAAGACGACCCTGGAGCACTGAAGCATCAAAAATGGGACACAGACACATAAAATGGACCTTGAGGCACAATTCCAAACTTAGTGCCAAAGTTCAGGCTGAGGCTGGTTATCACTCTGTGGGGGATGCCGCAATATTCAGGGTCTGAAAACACAGATGGTGGAAAAGTTCGGCTAGACTTAATAACTGCTGATGAGAGAAATGGTAGCTATCAGAGCACTTTAAACTGAGTATCCTAATGAGGTTGCTGCTGGCAAGAGCAGCATTACTGCAACCAGTCTCTGATTTTCCTTTTCCTTCTGAGAAAACAGCTGTAAACATGAAGGGGCTGCTCAGTCTTTGCTAGGTTGAAATCTAGACGAGAAGCTATGTAATTTGTTTTTTTCTAAAACAGCAGCAAACTAGCCATCCAGAGCAAGGGTAATAGTCAAAAAGGGAACAATAAGACTCTAGAGTAATCTCTTTCAAGCTGCTGAAAGAGATCCTAAAATATTCACTAAAATGAGCTAATTGAAACCTCCACTGAAGGTTCAGGAAAGTCAAGTAGGAAGGGAGCTGTGATTATGTGACATTTTTCTTTTCAAAAAGAGAGAATTCCTTGCAGTACTCACATTAAGAAGTGCTTACCAATGGGAATAAGAGTGCCACAATCTAGCCTTAAGGGCATGATTCTGCCACCTTAATCAAGTGGAGTAGTGCCTTACTCTACAAGTAGCCCTTTTTACTTCATTGGAGACTACTTATGCAGTAAGGTACAACTGGACAAGACTAAGGATGGCAGAACCTACCCTTAAACAGGGTAGAGAATCTACTTAGGCATGTTATTTCTAAGTATGCTGCATTTTACAGCCAACTGATAGCCAACTGGTGAGTGATTCAGAGGAGATTCAGGTCCTGAAAAATTCAACAAACATATCACATTTCCAAACAACCAAATTACTATTTAAAATAAATTGAAAAAAGAGCGATGAAAGCAATTTACAACATTAAACATTGGCTTTGTCAAATGAATGTATTATAACAAGCTGTAACAACACAATCAATTATGCTCATGTTTAGGAAAAAAGTTGCACTGTGTAATTTGACTGATGTTCATGATAAATAGACAGTGGGAAAGTGTTGGAAAAACTGGCAAAATAACATTCTTTCAATCAAAGCATCTTTTCTTGTTGGTAATTTACCAGCATCTCCTTCTGTCCTCACAGTGCCTCATTACAATATGGCACCCACTCATTTAAAACCTGAATTTACTGCCATCCCATATACATCTGCTATTATTTCACTATTATTGCAAATCAGAGCGGAAAATTAAGGTAAACAGCAAAAACCACTCTATCTAATACATTAGATAGAACTTCTCATCACATTATTGTAAGCCTTCTCCTTTGCTGTTGTTCTCTTCTGTCACTCATGTTTCATCTTTGGTGCACAGCCAATGTTAGGCTATGTCTACACTAGAGACCTTACAGTGGCACGGCTGTACCAATACAGCTGTGCCTCTGTAAGATCTCTCAGGTAGCCACTTGATGCTGACGGGAGAGAGCTCTCCCATTGACATAATTAAACCACTCACAAGGAGAGGAGGTAGCTATGTCAGTGGGAGAAGCTCTCCTGCTGACATAAACTTTGCACACTACCTCTTATGCCAGCTAGACTTATGTCACTCACACCCCTGAGCGACATAAATTTTGCTGACATAAGCGGTAGTGTAGACCTAGCTTTAGTGTGAGAACTAGCTGTATTTTCTCCTTCCCTCAACCCGATGCAGAAAATAAATACCTTGGAAGAGCCAACAGGTATCAAAAGTAAACATCTTTTAGGGTATTTATTCTCTAGTGATAGCATTTTGCATGGCAAATCTCAGCATGCTTGGCATGTTACTGGGATTTTTTGACTTCTCTATTGGCCTCTGTGTCCTCCTATGTTAATGCATGTTTCCAAGGTCATAGGCTCATGGGACAATATGGTTTGTTACAAATCCCATTCAACTCAAGGGAAAGACTTTCATTTACTTCAGTGGAGCGGAACTGGGCCTTTGTTCAGTCTAGAGCATCCATAGACCCAGACATTCACTGTACATAACTATAGCAGTAGACAGAGATAGCTAGGTAATTGATTACCTAAGATAAACGAAACTCTTAGAACTAGACACTCTCTTGGATAGAAGTAGTTCAGCAGTAACCTAGTTAGGATATCATCTCGTACCATGTCAGGTCATCTGAATTTTTATTTTTAGCTCTACAAGAGAACTGAGCAGAGGTCAAACAGCTCTAAGGTGTACAGGGCTATGGAACTTTTTTTCTGAGTGGAGGTGGTTTATCTTGGCTAAGCAACACAATATTTGTTGTTGTTGAATTTGTTGCTGAACTTTTACTTTGTGTGTGAAACAGTCTCCATTGTTCTAACAGAAAAGATTTGAATGCATCTACTATTAAACTAAGTTACTATGAGTTTAACTACAGGCCTGAGAAGGAGAGCAAAATTATGACTAATACATTCTGAAGCCTCTAAAATGACGTCACATAGCTCTTCTATACATAATATTTTATGATTTTAGGATCTTATATCTGAGGATTTTCCAGGGCTAGAAAGTAGTGCAGCATATCCCATTGGAAAGCTGTGAGTCTATTCTTTTCATTGATATAAAATTCCCATTTTCAGCTTTCATGGAACACGAGATACCAGACCTTAAAACCCTTCAACTCATCTAGTATTGAAAATTGCCCATCCTGGGTCTCAACACAGAGGAGCTTTTCAGACAAAATTTCACAAATTTGGGGGATGGTGAGAAAAGAAGGAAACAATTTATGCCTATGTTTTTAAAAAATGATGTCTGTTGAAAGCTGCTAGAAGATTTGGAATGTTTAAAGTCATCACAGCAGAGATGGAATAATGGGCATACTTCAGCTGAGGTAGTGAAAGGTGAATTATAAATATCATTTATCACATGTGTATCAACACTATATCTATTTATCTATCTAAAGCAATGCCCAGATATAGGTATATAATAACACACATGAGGATTATGGTTAAAGTAAAACTTAGATATAGGTATATCAGAACAACACAGATGTGATAGATAGATAGATAGATAGATAGATACACTAGGCCACATCATTGCATAATAGCCTGCAAACATCAAGGTTATTTTTTAGTAATGGAAATACAAAGTAGTGATTATAAAATGACCTACTACGTTTGTATTTTTCCATCTTCTTCCAGTTTAAAAATCACCAAATGGACAGATTTTTTTTAAACTCGTAAAACACATGCTTCAAGGCTGAAAACTTGTCTTCCAAGTTTAAACCTAGAGTAAAATTTTACAGCTAAGTCATAAACCCATGAAAATAGAGGGTTATAATGGAAATACTGACACAGCCTTAAATACTTGTGGGCACAGCTACAATATAAATCACCCTCAGTGTAATAATAATAATAATAATAATAATAATAATAATAATAATAAAACCCTCGCCATGAATAATATCAGGGTGTTAGAGACACTCCATGGAGTTGGAAAAAATATAAAGAAATACAACAAAACAACTAAACACACACACACACACACACACACACACACACAGATGAATGCTGGAATAATGGGGGAAAGCTGCAGAAACGTTTTCTGAAATACCAGCAGCAAAATGAAACAAAGTAGAACTCAAGTCATCATCCTCTAATTGGTTAATAGCACCTGTGACTGATTGATGTAGAGCTCCAATATCAGCAAAGCAGCTGTGCTAAGCTATTCTTCAAGTGACCCCCTGCACTCTTGGATGAAGCACAGGAATAATAGATTTGTTCTAAAATAAAGCTTTTAAATGTTTTAAAAGGTTTGTATCTGAGCTGTTGATATCATCACTGTTAAAATCACAGGGTCAAGCAGGGCCGCCCAGAGGATTCAGGGGGCCTGGGGTCTTCAGCGGTGGGTCCCGGAGTGGAAGGACCCCCGCCGCCGAATTGAAGCCAAAGACCCAGAGCAGAAGAAGCGCCAGGGCCCTGGGCCCAGAGAGAGTTTTCCAGGACCCCCAGAGCGAGTGAAGGACTCCTCTCCAGGGGCCCTGAAAAACTCTCGTGGGGGCCCTTGTGGGGCCCAGGGCAAATTGCCCCACTTGTCCCCCCCTTCTGGGCGGCTCTGGGGGGAAGGGCAGGTCTATGCCTTAGAACCTGTTGGATTTATTGCTGTAGAGCACAAGAAAAAGAATCCACGACTTTATCTTTTCTTGTTTAGTCCTGAATTTATTATTCTGTGTTGCAGTATAAATACTAACTCAAGTTTAAAGAAGTTTTATGTGTCCACTTCTGAAACCTGAATACGGTCAATGCAAATTTTTTTTCAAGGATCAATGAACTAATTCAGAGAAGTGAATATTCTGCTTGATCCCCCATTGCCCTTGAACCTTGCATCTGTTTATTTTTTTAAATCAAGTTAACCCTTTCCTCCATTATATTTCATTTTTCTATTTCTCTGAACTTTGGGGTTCTCAGGAATCAGAACCTTGGTATTAGCACCAGAAGTGCTGATACCTTCATAGTGAGGATGTTCCAGATCCTTCAAGCCTTCCTGACCTGAGTAGACCTTACTTAGACATGTTGTCTAAGAGAAAAAAAAACCATGGAACTACCAATATAACTAAGTGTACCGAAAGAGAGTCCCAATTTTCCAACCAAATTTTACAAACTCAAGTGGTTCAGATATACTTCAGATGAAAGCCAGATATGATCTCTGAATCTTTTGAGATTCATCCATCAGTTGATTTTGCTATAGACACATCAGACTAAAATTCCTCAATGCACTTGAGAAATTAACTAGAAAATCTAATCACTAGGAATCTCTCTTGGTACAAAGGAGAGATTCTGCAAAAGTGTGTTACTACTATTTGTACGGTCATTAATAGAATTACAGATATAAGTGGCAATGGCAGAATGACAGCCCATGGTGAAAGAAGTTCTTCATGAAGAGAACCACAAACATATGATGGCCTTGTGGTAAAGGTTGGAACTGAGTAGATCTAGAATCTGTTTCTGGTTCTAACACAGATTTCTTTATTAACCTTGCTCAGGTCACTAATCTGTCTGTCTCACTTCCTCAATAACAAATGGGGATTGAGAATATTTTTCTACCTCACGGGGTATTGTGAGGATAAATACAGTCATGGGAGTTGCTGAAATACCACAGTGATAAGTACCATAGGAAATCCTAGAAACAAACACCTCAAAATGGACTATTGGAGATGTGGTGGGCAGAGACATCACAAAGCACAAAATCTGTCCCACTTTGAATATAGCTTGGACAGTAGTTTCCTTCTCCAGGCCTATAGCATAGCTCTGTGAATCTCAAAAGCCTGTGATTTCAACCTTTCAGAGTGGGTCCAATAAAACATGCTACTTCACCCACCTTGTCTCACTCATATCCTGGGACCAACACAGCTACAACACTGCAAATAAATTAAAGGGTTATTGTCAACTTGCAATTTGGTCAATTTACATCTGCCCCTGAGTGCCTTAGCCAATTGTTGTTGTTTTACGAGAACTTTTTCCAATTAACTATTTTTCCTCCTTTGTTGCTGTGTAAAACAACCCATAAAAATGTATAGGGAAACTGATTGACTGACAGTATAGGAGAAATAGCGAATTAGCTGGCTAAACACAGAATGCTATTAATCAACCAAAGTAAACAAACTGAAATATATATACTGTGATAGACCCAAGCCAGTGGGATACAGGAGTCTGGTCCTATTGGCATCCCAGGGGTGGGCGGGCAAAGCCCGCCCACTTCTAAAGGACCTCCCCCCAGCCTAAGGGGAGGATCCACAGGTCTAGAACACCAAGTAGTGCTGGGGGACAACTAATGAAAAAAAGCAGGAGCGGGAGTGAGGTCACAGGGCTAAATGAAGGGAACCCGATGGGGACACCGAGCAGAGAACCCCAGACAACGCCCACTGCTCCTCGAAGGCGTCAAGGGAGCCAGTGGACGCCGCCCAGAGGAACTCCGCTCGGATGCGTGAACGGACAGA
>NC_133774.1:68090274-68112723 GCF_003597395.2 Chelonoidis abingdonii | reverse complement strand
GGGAATCCACTAGCCAGCCAGTAAGCAGATAGCAGAGAGAGGGGTGGGTGGTGATGTCTAGCCCAGCCAGGGGAGCAGCAGAAGCAGGAACAACAGCAGCAGTAGCAGCAGCAGCGAGGGCCCAGTGCCCAGCAGGAAGAGCAGCAGCAGCAGCATCCCTCTCCCTCCTTCCTCTGCAGCGGAGGGGTTGAAGGGAGAGCTACTCCTGGCCTCAGGAGAAGCAGGGTTCTGTTCTCTGAGTGACCAGAGCAGGGGCTGCACTAGAGTAATCAGGAACCTGCTCATTTAGCCTTATGACCTCACTCCCGATCCTTTTTTTTTTCATTGGTTGTCCCACTTATTTATTTGGTATCACAGACCTGTGGATCCTCCTCTTAGGCTAGGGGGAAGTCCTTTAGCAGTGGGTGGGCTTCGCCCGCCCACTTTCCTGGATACCAACGGGATCAGGAACCTGCTAGACCCAATCAAGGCAGACAGGCTGATTAGACCACCTGCAGCCAATCAAGATAGGCTAATCAGGGCACCTGGGTTTAAAAAGGAGCTCACTCCAGTCAGGGAGGGGGGAGACAGAGGAGAAGAAGTGTGTGAGGAGCAAGAGGCACAAGGAGCTGAGAGTGAGTGGGTATACTGCTGGAGGACCAAGGAGTACAAGCGTTATCAGACACCAGGAGGAAGGTCCTGTGGTGACGATAAAGAAGGTGTTTGGAGGAGGCCTTGGGGAAGCAGCCCAGGAAGTTGTAGCTGTCATGCAGCTGTTATAGAAGGCACTATAGACAGCTGCAATCCACAGGGCCCTGGGCTGGAACCCGGAGTAGAGGCGGGGCCTGGGTTCCCACCAAACCTCCCAAATCCTGATCAGACACAGGAGAATTGACCCAGACTGTGGGGAAGATCACTGAGGTGAGCAAGTCTGCCAAATAAACACAGGACGCACCAAGGTAGAGGAGGAACTTTGTCATAATACCTAATCTCTTTAAATCTTAGATGCTTCTAGCCTGCATCAGCTGGGAAAAAGAAGATGCTGAAAACAATAGCTATTGAAAAATCATAGAATATTAGTGTTGGAAGAGGCCTCAGGAGATCATCTAGTCCAACCCTCTGCTCAAAGCAGGACCAACACCAACTAAATCATCCCAGCCAGGGCTTTGTCAAGTTGGGCCTTAAAAACATCTAAGGATGGAGATTTCACCACCTCCCTAGGTGCCACTTTAGGCCTGCAGCTGCTTGCCTATGATACATTTAAAGGGTCAGACCTCTCTTTCTATTCTTTCCGTTCCTAAAAGCATACTGGGAAGAAGTGTCTATAAACAGTAAAGACTGCATAACCAGGTAGTTACAAAAGAAGGTGCTTGGGGGCTGCTTTTGTCATTTCTGCCTATATTTTTTTTGTATTCCCAACCAATAAAATTAATATTAATCATAATTCAGACTTAACAGGGACATGAATACATTATAAAGTATGTAGTTGATCAAAAATGTGAATATGCAAATATTTAATGTTTGTTTCTGGGCTATAACAATCTGAAAGCTTACACTTTAAAGAGCAAATTTTTCAAATAAATTTTTTGTGGGTGTAATTTGCACCCCAGATCCCTGCCTGTTTGTTTTATTGATTTATCAAAACAATGCCAACATTAAACATTTCTTAGTAATGCTGCTGAAAACTGTTGAGACAAAAGTATTGGATTTATGCTTTTCTGTCTGACCTGTCCACAGTTCTGCCACACTTACCCTGGTTTAATGCTCCTGAGAAAACTAAACAGTAGCTATCACATTTATATATCATTTCTATAGAACCCTTCTCTAAAATGCAGGTTGGCCTATACCAGTAGGCCCAAGTCAGCCAATCAGCACATGCTGATGATGCAGTGCCCTTACCACATTTTTTCAAAGACAGCACTTCAAAGAGTAACATCATTCAAGACAGTAGAAGCCTTGGTTTTAGAGATAGGTAGTAGATGGAAAATGTCAAACCTCCCTATGTCCAGAGATGCATCTAACTGATTCAGCTCAACTCTATAAGTTTGGTTAACTTTAAGGTATAAAATTCCAAGTCTATTATTTATTGCAGAAATTTCATTGTTTTGTTATTTTCCTAATGTTATTGTGTAAAATGAATTATACAAAGAAAAAGCAATATGTCCAATGGAAGATGTATTCCAATTATTGTTTTCCTATTAACCTTTTTATAGCTTCTATAATACAGCCTGGAATATATAGAATAGTAACAAATCTTTGTAGTAGCTGATAACAAGCAATATTTTATTTCTCTTTTAATAACTAACATAAGTATAATAACTTGCATCAGAATTAAAAGCAAATTTAAAGAGGAAGCTGAATAAAAGTTTTGAAAAGGGCTATTTAATGTGCTAAAATAACAAAGCCTAGGGTCTGCGACCTGCACTGTTAAAAGCATAATGTTAAGCACCCTCTAAATGTAACGCAATGCTGACTCTAAAAATGTCAAATTTTTCTCTATTGACTTGTCATTCACTGGGACCCTGATCAGAAAACCCCTCTCTTGTGACCCTGGATAAATAAAGATTACAGTAATTGACTGTTGCATATGTATTGCTTTAATTTACAAGTAATTGTTTGCACAGTTTAAGAACCATGCTTATGCTAACTTTTTGTCAAAGGAGAACTAGCAAAATTATAAAAAAAAGCTCAAAATAAGATCTGAAGTTGATTTAGAAGGGAATGTCTGTGACAAAGGAGATGGTGATTTACAGAATCAATTGTCTCTGGGGCATAGGGGATACATCTGAATAGTGGATGCATCTGAAGATTGTAACTCTTATCTGCTGAGTGTTTTAACATTCTGAAATGCATTGGAATCATGTTCACTCAAAAGAAAATAAAAATGATTCCATGCCACTGGAGTGTATTACTCTAGTTCACAATTCATTCAAAATGCTGATACAATTTATAAGCCCAGAGTATAGAAACAGCTCAAGAAACTGATATACAGTACGTAAAAAGAAAATAAAAGTGAAAATAAAGAAAAATTCATTTTTGTTTGTAGTTTAACAACAGATTGCTCTGTATTTAAATGAACTTAAGAGAACAAGGTATTTTCACCTTCAGGAGATAAGTGTGGATTTTGGAGGCTTTTTGAAATCATGTTCAACTTGCAAAACACTTTCCCCATTATATAATATAGAATTCAAGTTTGCTTTTATTATCCAGGTACACAGTTGGTGGGGCCTCTCTTTTTAGCCTACTGCCTCTTCATACATAAATGCAGTTGCACAATCTATGCACATTTAAATAAGGGCTTTATAAGTTTAGTATTTGGCATAAAGCATCTCCCTTCATGGAAATAAAATGGTTTGATAAACTGCTAGAGGAATAAACCACAAGAGCCAGTGAAACCACATTATTTATTATAGCAATTTGGCCAAATTCTATTCTCAGTAATTTCAGTGCAAATCCAGTATAAATTCATTGGCCAATTCAGCTCTTAGCTACACCAGTATAAATCCAGAATAATTCTATTAAAGTCAATATAGTTACTTTGTATTTACACTAGTGCAACTAAGCAGAAGTTGACCCTTGGTGACTTAAAGAGACATCTGTACAATTACTACAAGTGGATGATGAAAACCCTCTGAACACCACACATCTCTTTTAAAACCCTGTTGTTTCCTTAATTTGCACATGGAATGTTCAGCTGGACAGTTGCACATACAGATGATCATTTTATATGTAAAACTGTATTTCACTCACAGATTAGGCACCCAAATTGTAGGAGTAGGATTTTATATTTGTACTATCAGAATTAATGATGATTTGATCATCCTACCAGCCACCCTTTTTGAATAGCAGAAAGGAATGACCTTCTGAGACATTGGTAGAGTCTGACAGACTGCCAGTATTGATTCATAGATTCATAGACTCTAGGACTGGAAGGGACATCGAGAGGTCATCGAGTCCAGTCCTCTGCCCTTATGGCAGGACCAATACTGTCTAAGGACATCCCTTGATAGACTTATCTAACCTACTGCTTACAATACTCAGAGATGGAGATTCCACAACCCTGCCTACAATTACAGTGTAACTACCCTGACAAGTTAGGAACTTTTTCCAATGTCAATAACCCCCCTGCGCAGTTTAACCATGTCGTTCTTGTCTATCATTAGAGGCAAGTGAACAAAGTTGCCTCCTCTGATACCCCTTTTTAGATACCTGAAAACTCTTCCATGTCCTCTCAGTCTTTCTCTTTCAACTAAATAAACCCAATTCTTCAAGCCTTCCTCATAGTCACGTTCTCAGAACCTATAATCATTCGTTGCTCTTGTCGACCTCTCCCAATTCTCCAACTATTCTTGAATGTGGTGCCCGAACTGACACAATACTCCATGAGGGCGCACAAGTGCAGAAGTAGCGAAGAATGACTTCTCGTTGCGTTTACAACAACCTTTAATGCTCCCAGACACTTCTTTTTTTTTGCAACAGTACACACTGTTGACTTATTAGCCCTTGTTGATCCACAGCCTAACTGAACCAATTCTTCCTCATATCGCTCTCTACTGACATGTTGTAACCGTAGTTATGATTCTCTTCGTACATGGAGCACTTGGCATTTTCTGTTATGAACTTCAAATTTCCCGGTTTACTCACACCTATTAATACATTTGCCAGATCAGTTCAATTGACCTCGTGCATCCAAACAGTTGCAAATCCCTCCCAGTTGTATCGCTGCAACTTTTAAATAAGCGTACTTTCTATGCCAAATCCATTTGATGAAGATATGAAGAGAGCCGCCTAAAACAGACCCCTGCGAAACCCACTTTATACTTTTCAGCAGAGGGAAGCTAATACTATCCTGAGTAAGGTTATCCAGCCATATGCCTCACTTATAGTACCCATCACAATTGTATTTGCCTATTATCGATAAGGATACCTGGAAGCCGATCAATGCCTTACTAAGTCAGCGTAATACACATCCACCGCTTCTGCTCCCTATCCAAAGACATCGTATTCCATCAAAAAAAGCTACAGATTGGTTGACATGATTTTTTCTAAATCCATGCTGGCTATTCCCTATCACCTTACCACCTTCCAAGTGTTTGCAGATGATTTCTTTAATTACTTGCTCCATTATTTCCCCTGGCACAGAAGTTAAACTAACTAGTCTGTAGTTTCCTGTGTTGTTTTTATTTCCCTTTTTATAGATGGGCTGATACTAAGGCAGGGACAGACCAGAAGAATCCTTATGACTGATTATGGTCACCCTTTTGTTTAAGGATAAGTTATAATGTCTACTATGGTTTCCTATATATATTATAAATTAGGCACTCTAGTTAAATATACATTTCTTTGTTTTAAAGTTTAGTAAGTAGGAGACAGGATCTTGTATTGTGCCTATGTTAAGGAGACTAGAGAAATGTTGAAGGACCGGGGCCACAATGTGAATTCTTTTGATTTCAAGCTTTAGTAAGGTTTCATTTACAATGCCTTTTCTCCTCAACATAAAAACTGCTGTATACCTTTTGAAGGTCTCTGTAAAAGACTGTTTGTGTGAATGAGGATTGTATGCATCAGAAAAAGATAAGGTGTGAAGGCCATTGTTAACCAGATGGTCAAGAAAGAAGGAGCGAAGACACTTATCAAGATTGATTGACACTAGAGAACCATCAATGAGCATCCATGATTGAGAAGGGCAGATTGACGACCTTGAGGTGAGGATGGCGCCCCTTAAAACAAGGACAATTGATTAAATCGAAAACAGGATGATCCTCTCCGAGGTGTTTTGGAATGTTTACATCAAAAGATAACACGAATTAAAGAGTAACTGGTCATAAACTGACACAGCAAAATTCATAAGCTTCAACAGAGAAAAAGGACTATAAGAACAGGGTGCTTTGCCATGGGACTTTGGGTTCGTCTTGCCACTACTCCAGGAGCATCGGATCGCGACCGACAGAGCCTAACTCCCCTCTCCGACCAATCTGGCTGGGCACTGGTAACTATAAACATCAACTGGCAGGACTGTGTGCATGGGGTGTGTGTGTGTGTGTTTGGAAAGCATATGCTAACTGTTGTATTCTCAATAAATGTGGTGTTTTTGCCTTCTCCCCTATAAAGATCCACTGTGCTTCTTACAACTATAACAAAGTCATATTTTCAAAACTGCACATGCACACAAATCAATCTGTATGTGACCCTTTGTGATTAAGGGTCAGTGTTATACTGACAGTCCTGGAAGTGACTATCTTTTAAAAGGTTGCATATGGGCACTCAACTTCAAGAATGAGATGAAAAACATCATCATGTATCACATATACCTGGGCAAGTGGGCTACATTAATAGTCAGATATATCCAATCTCTGATCCAAGACTTAGATAGCTGCCCTCACACAATTCTCAGACACTTGTAGGCCTGATTCACCACTTACTCAACTGATTTTACACTGGGGGAAATTCTATGGACTTCAAGAGTTGCTTATGATTTACACCTATGTAAGTGAAAAGAAAATTACACCAATATATAAACATATGACACTACTTTTTTAAAAAATAAAAGATGCAACAATAAAGAGGAAGGAAGGAAGAGTCATGCTGGTTCTGAGCTCCATGTGCACCGACCTAAATAAATAACCACACTTTGGCAAACAAAACACAAAGTTTCCAGACTTTTTCCTGTGATGCCTTATGCCTGGGCAGCCTGTTAAGGTCACTACTTAATTGACTTCTGAATTTATTTTAGGCTTCCTATGCCTAAGAACAATTTATTACTGGGGATTTGAGTCTCAGACAACCTTCTATCCTTGAAGAATGAGCAAGTGATGGCATTTATTTTTTATGTGCACAAAGAAAGAAAGTTAAATGATGTCTTCTGGTTTTATAAATAGGTAGCATTTAGAATTCATGCAGCCCTCTAGTCGAACTGCTGCTTAAGGAATAAAGGTAAGCAGATGCTAAAGGTGACTGTGATTGGTTGAATTGCTTGTTACTTTTTGTGTTGGTATTGAATTAAATGCATTTATTTTATAATATTAAACCGTTTGGATGTATTAATACACTATATCTCAGGTTTACAACCAGCTAGTGTATCTTAAACTTATGAAAGTTTAAAACATTTAAAATAGATTTTTTTTTCAGGCTGTATCCATAGAGTTGTTACCTTACATTTTAGACAATAAAGGGGCCAAATTTTTTGTGTTCTATTTACAGACTCTCGTGAGCTCAAGGGATGCAAGATGCAGCCTCAAATTAGTGACAAACATTTATACTGGTATCCATGATATCTTAACAGAAATCTTAAAAACATTTGCTCTGAGTAGTTTGTTGCTGGTGTTCAAAAAGTTGTTTTTCAATAACTTTACATCAAGATAAACATTAATATATTATTAATATAATAAAGGCATATTCTCACTAAGCTAGGACGTTTGTGTCTCTGTGTTTTTTTTAAATGAAGTGAGTTTTACTGAGATCAGTTTTGAATATGTGCTCTCAGTACTGTACATCAAAGGGAAATTAATAGCAAGCTTTATTTCCAGATCTATTTTAAAAACTCTTTCCCCTCAATAATCAGTTTAGCAATAAAGAAATAAAATTAGTTAAATTGGAAAATTGCAGGTAAGTGGAAGAGTTCAAAAATATTTTATATAGTAATATTTCTGCCCCCTATTCCAGGCATTAAACTAATAAAGGGAGTTCAAAATGCTATTTAACTATCTAGCAGGACAATCATGGAACACATATGACCATTACTTAGGTCCAGCTTCAGATAGCCCTTCTCAAATTCAGTAGTACTATCCTCTGTAAATGGTCCCACTGACTTCAATACTAATAGCAAGGGTATCAAAATGCAGCCCTTTGGAATCAGAATGGATCTGGGAGGCCAACGGTCTAATAAATGTGTACAGATATATTTTACCTATATGTAACACATTTATAAAATATCGTCTGTGGCTAGTCTACAAACAATAGCTGCGTGCTGCTGCTGCTAACTAACAGATATGGTCCTTTAGCTTAAGTGGTGGAAGTCTGTCTTAAGGTTCTTAGTTCAAATGTGTGGTGGGATCCCGTACATAAACATACCCACATAATTTTATACGTGGTTCCTTTGTTCATAACAGTCAAGCTGAAATGTTTGGTGCATGTTTGGTACCAGAACTCTATGGCTTGTGCTGAATCACATCTTTCTCTTTTAGTTTCAGTTTTCTCTTTTCTACTCTTGGCTCACTCATCTCACTTACTTGTTCTTTCCTTGCTCACATGTTTAGTTTCTCTGGATCAGTTCTCATTTCTTCTCTACCTGCTTTTGCTCCAAGACCCCCAGCACCTCTTAGTCCTCTTTCCCTCAAGTACTCTTTTTCAGGCTGCTCCGTCTCCCTCTTTTTCTTCCAGATCCAATCTACTTCTGAGACACCACATTAGAAAACAACTGGCACTTCTCCACACAAGTACTAATTTATGTTACATCTGAATGTCAGCTGCTACACTGATATATCATTCTACTCTATATCATTCATCATATCCCACCAAGAATCTCTGATGTTCCTTGTTATGTCCTTCCTTTCATTTGACATCTTGATGCCAACTGCACTTGCCTATTATGTTTGGATTTACTGATTGAATATGGGTGAGTATTTAAGTTATTATTTCAGTAACTAACCAAAAAAAAAGAGTAAAAAAGGCACAGACCTTAAATAATGATGTGGCCGCAGACAGCTGTATAATAATAAGAGATCCAAGAGCACCTGGGTGGGTCAGCTGTTTCCATTAACTTTTCAACTCTAAAGCTCACTGAATTGATAACAGACATAAGAATTATTTCATATCTGATTGCCTTATGGCATGTTGTGCTGAAACTCATGAAATAATGAAGACTGCTCCAAATGGCAAGTGCTACAGAACTGAAAGCTCTTGTATCAGCAATGGCCAAGATTTGTGAAGGGGCAGTACTAAGTGAAGGAAGGGATCATGAAGAGAAGTAGAAAAAAACTACACACTGAAGTTTTTAGAAATCAAAGATGGCAATTTTGATTGATAGTTTCACCAGGCATAGATCCCCAGCATGACCACAACAGAGACATACAGTTTCTCACACAGAATTGTTAGGGCCAGCTCAAGATGTATTGGCGCCCTAAGCAAAGATGTGAGCTGATTCTTTTAAAAGATGCTGCAGAGCTGCTTCCAAGAAGGTGAAATGCACTGTGGGGAATATTTTTCTTTCTGTCTTTCCCTTTTAAAAGGTACCTTGATAAAATGTAAGTGGATCTCCCTGAAAATGGCACCAACCATGAATTTACTTTTCATTGGGTG
Source organism: Chelonoidis abingdonii (assembly GCF_003597395.2). Taxonomy (NCBI): domain Eukaryota; kingdom Metazoa; phylum Chordata; order Testudines; family Testudinidae; genus Chelonoidis; species Chelonoidis abingdonii. Next base: position 68,103,447 of record NC_133774.1, on the reverse strand, counting down.
TTTGAGAAATCCCAGATTTTCAGTCCCGCAGCTGACCATTGATGATGTCACAATGTGCAGTACAGCCACACAGACTGTGCCTTTCTCCTGTGTTCTACAGCGACACTTGGAAGGCTTTGCTGATGTAGCTATACAAGTATACTATGCCAGCAAAGCACTCCTAGCGTGGCTGCAGGTTTACATTGAAAAGAATAGGGAGTTAATGAATGTATTTGAGAATGAATATGATCATAATTCATTGTATGTGTGACAACGTAAAGCAGTTTGCAGTGTTATAGCTCTGTCGGTCCCAAAATATGAGAGACAAGGTGGCTAAGAAAATCTTTTATTGAACCAACTTCTATTGGTGGAAGAGACAAGCTTTTGAGCTACACAGAGCTCTTCTTCAGGTCTGGGTAGGAGCAATGATATTCTGTGCATGCCGGAGTATTGTGAGCACCACAGAGAAAAAAAAAACACTGTAATTCTCAGAGTAACATCGATGAAGACCAGGATGATGACTTCAGCATAAACAGAGCTGAGGCAGTGGCATACATAGGCATTGCTGCAGAGATAGTAACACGGGATTTAAAGTGTAAGAAGCTGTGTGAAAAGGAGGTGACTTCAGTGTCAGGGATGGTGTCACACACCGGGGTGTAGGAGGTGCAACCTAGTGGTCAGAACAGGAGTTAGAACTAGTGGTTGGAGCAGACCTGGAAGGCAGAATGAGAGTCATGGTCAAGAGACCAGTCAATGGTCAGAGACAGGAAATCAAGAGGTTCAGAGGAAGGCGAGATAAGGCTGAAGTGGAAAAGGCACAGGTTAGAGCAAGGAGTGGTACTTGAAGCATGTCTAGCACAGTAGCAGGCACAGAACCCATTAAACAGCCACTTTGCAATTGTTGCTACAAGGCTTAAATAATGATCTGCTGGCTTTTCTGACCAATCTGGAAGCACAGTTACTTAGTGAGTACTTATTGGGCTCAGGTGAGCTAACTGGGTTGCCAGGAAATTGCACCTGGATCCAGCTGAGTTCCTGACAGATGGTACCAAAAGAGGCAAATATGGGGAGTGGTTTGAGCATTGGCCTGTTAAACCCAGGCTTGTGAGTTCAATCCTTGAGGGGAGCATTTAGGGATCTAGAGCAAAAATCTGTCTGGGGATTGGCCCTGCTTTGAACAGGGGGTTGGACTAGATGACCTTCTAACCCTTATATTCTCTGAAGGTCAGAGCCAATACAGAAGACAGAGTTGTGCTTAAGAATGCTTTTCTTACCAAAGAGGAGTATTGCTGTTTTTGGAGAATTTAGCTTAAGAAACCTGAAACAAAACCATATATTTATTTTTAAGAAAGTCAGAAAAGATGGACAAGAGGAATCAAATATTTCAAAAACTATGTACAGTATCTGCATAAAAATGGTGTTTCAGATTAAAGGTACTAAGAGTGAGAAGGTAGATATGAGAGCAAGCACAGAGAATCTTGGACTTGGTGGTATTCAATAGAGGATAGGTTTTGACACAGCAAAGTTATATTCATAAAACTAGTAAAGATCAAGACAGGAGCAAACCAGAGCTGTTTGTATAGAATGGAATGCTTCACAGTATCAAAGGCTATATTGAGGTCCAGGACAATAAAGAAACAACCAGCAGCAAGAGAGGAAAAAAAAGCTATTGGGTAGGCAAAGAAGAATGATTGTTATTATTTTCTGTTATGCCCAGATCAAATACTAGTTTCAATATAACAGGACTTTATTAACAGTGCTTGTTTATTTCAGTCCTGACAGTTAGTTTCTTGATTTAGAATCATATTTCATTAAAAAAGTAGAAGGACATTAAAGATAAGAGATCAGAAATCAATGGAGTCATGCCAAATTACACCAGATGAGGATGCAGACCATATTTTGACTTCATCCTTCTTTTACGCATCCACATTCCCATTTGATGTTGGAAAATCTGAATTAAACACAATAAAGAGGGAGAGATACACATTAGGCTTGATTGTCATTTACGCAACAAACCCTTTACATTGCTCTAGTAGTGTAAAGGAGTCTTAACGTGAGTTCAAATGCAATTCTAAGCCCACTTTGTGGTCCCTTTGAGGCCCTAGCATAAAATAAACCTTAGCAAAATAAACCTTAGCATAAGTGAAAATCGAGCCCTTTGTCTCTGAAAAGCTAATGTGTGCACAGAGTAAGGACTGGAAACCATCAGCATTTTGTCTGACATATATTGGGACTACACTTGTCTATTTAATTACAACAATCCCAACTAAACCACCTTCAAGGAGGGTCAATGAGGGTTGTTGAGAACCAGATGGTGACTCTGAAAGGTTTATTGTTGGATTCCATCACTCAGATTTTACTGGAGTTCTGCTGGGATTAGAAGAGTTGTATATCCATGTACTTACTCTGCCAGCTGTAGTTTTTATTATGTTAATTACAAAAAAAATGAAGAATAAAAATGAATGGCATAGTTATAAAATCCTAACAAAGTTAAAATAGATATCAGAAGTTTTACAAGTGCAGTAACTACACATTAACAGTGGAGATGTTTAAATGTATACCATATAAATGACCATAACAAACAATTCTGATGAAATTACTCGTAACCAGTTAGAGTAACTTACTTTTACAAATGAGTTAAAATGGAATACCAAATCAATTTGTCAAAAATTGAAAGAGGGACAGGGCAGTTGGGTGGCAGTTATCTTCTTCTAATGTGAAAGAAACACAAATACATGTCATTGACATACTGATGGCCATAGTTCACTTCACAATTTCTCCTCATAGTCTGACTTATATGTGGTACAGAGGAGGAGACAAGACTGAGCCTTGAGGGAGTCCCTGTGTGACAGTTCTCATGGAAGAAGACTATCTGTGTAACTCAGTCTTTGGGATCTATTTGGAAGGAATAACCGGAAGCAACTTAAAGTGATTCCATTGATCCCTCTCAAGTCACACTGGTGGACCAGTGGTACCTTATGATACGCTTTTCTAGAGAAGAGAAGGATTCAAAAAAGAGAATACCTTGATCTGAATGGCAAGTGATGTGAGGAAGGTAGTGTTGGTAGGTGTGTCGTGTCTGGACTGGAGGTTGAGTGATATGGGAATTAGGAGAAATGATTATTTTTAATTTTAAAGTTTTTTTTTTTTAATTTCCTTACACCTAGTACAATCTTTAGGATTTTGAGATGGACTGTAATGTGGCTAAAATAGAGGATCATTGATTGCATTACATTTCAGAGAAAAACAACAAAATACAGTATTCAAAATACTGTATTTCTTCTACACATGGCAATGGATATGTCTTTAATCTAGCTGGTTTAAAATGACAAACTTGTTAAAAAATAAATGGCCGAATTCTGTGCTGATATACAACCTGTGCAACCCTGTTACTGAAGTCAATGGAATTCCTTGGGGCTTGAGTCACTAAAAAGATTATGTTCCCTTGGCCGCCTACAATTTAGTGTAAAAGGGACAGAATAAAGGATGAATGAAAGTTTAACTAAGAATAAATTATTATGTAGCCAGATCATGAGAACTATTCTGCTTGCTTTGGGTTGCTCTGGCTTCTTGACTGCCAGATCATCTCTTTGGGCCTCTCCTCAGCAGCCAATGGTAACTCTGAGATAGAGCCTCATCTCTGCTCTATCTCAGTGTCATACTGGGTCCCATGGATCAGGAAGTCACAAAAATTATTGCTAACCATCTTTGTCCTTCTTTCACCAACCGTATCACAGCAGCATCTGAGGATCTAGTGCCTAGATTGCCTGTGCTGTTTCTGTTATTTTCTGCTGTTGTAATTCTTGCAAAATATTTCTAATGGTCTGGAGAGTAGATGTTGTTAGACTTTTTCAAAGACTGTTCTTTGGGGGTCTCCCTAGAATTTAAATGCCATAGAGGTAAATTCTACCCTGAATACAGTTAACCTCTTTATGTTTCTGTGGAAGTTTCATAGATTCATAGACTCTAGGACTAGAAGGGACCTCGAGAGGTCATCGAGTCCAGTCCCCTGCCCTCATGGCAGGACCAAATACTGTCTAGACCATCCCTGATAGACATTTATCTAACCTACTCTTAAATATCTCCAGAGATGGAGATTCCACAACCTCCCTAGGCAATTTATTCCAGTGTCTAACCACCCTGACAGTTAGGAACTTTTTCCTAATGTCCAACCTAAATCTCCCTTGCTGCAGTTTAAGCCCATTGCTTCTTGTTCTATCATTAGAGGCTAAGGTGAACAAGTTTTCTCCCTCCTCCTGATGACACCCTTTTAGATACCTGAAAACTGCTATCATGTCCCCTCTCAGTCTTCTCTTTTCCAAACTAAATAAACCCAATTCTTTCAGCCTTCCTTCATAGGTCATGTTCTCAAGACCTTTAATCATTCTTGTTGCTCTTCTCTGGACCCTCTCCAATTTCTCCACATCTTTCTTGAAATGCGGTGCCCAGAACTGGACACAATACTCCAGTTGAGGCCTAACCAGCGCAGAGTAGAGCGGAAGAATGACTTCTCGTGTCTTGTTTACAACACACCTGTTAATGCATCCCAGAATCACGTTTGCTTTTTTTGCAACAGTATCACACTGTTGACTCATATTTAGCTTGTGGTCCACTATGACCCCTCTATCTCTTTCTGCCATATTCCTTCCTAGACAGTCTCTTCCCATTCTGTATGTGTGAAACTGATTGTTCCTTCGTAAGTGGAGCACTTTGCGTTTGTCTTTATTGAACTTCATCCGGTTTAAGTTGTAAGCATGTTTTAGCATGTGCACACACACACACACATCCATATCCATAGAACCTGGACTTGAAACTTCAATCTCCCCTTTGTTAAACAGGAAAAATTGCAGTACTTGTACTATCTAATACATTTGAGAAAAGGAACTTTCCAGATGCTGTTACTGTTAAATTTGTTAATATATTCATTATACTCTGATGATGTAATGTAACTCAGTTCCATTCAAGTGGTGAAGTCAATGTACTACTTGCACCAGCTGGGAATTTAGCCTAATGTCGTGCAGGGAGCAATAATTGTATGAATATACATGCATACAGGACTTTATGTCCTGTATATACTTTCTAAAATAAAGTGTTGCCACATTTTGTGTGCAAGTTGAATCTTAGATGCAATAATTTATAAGGTGCACTCATTTCACTCTGCAAGGTATCCAAGGTGGCTGAAAAAGATTGCCTTAGAAATACTAGCAGGGAAAGGGAGTCAGGTTCAGATATATTTTGTTGGTTTTTTTATTTTAACAAAATAGGATGATTTTTAGCATAGAAGTAAGCATGCTAGGTCCCTCACATCCATCATTTTTAATACAACTTTAATTCTGGACCCAAGGCAGCCTGAAAATAAGTTTGATTTGTACCTGAGAAGTGTCTCAGCTTTCAGTGAACAGCATTTTAGCTCCGGTAATTCACATCACATTGACAATAATTCAACAAAATATCTTTCATTTGTATTTACTAAATCTCCTTTTCTAGACTTGGAAACATTCCTGCAGATTTCAGTCAGAATCTCTGTAACAATGAGTTAGTTCTGAAAAAATAACATTGCTTTTATAAGGCCCATATGATTAAGATCAAATATGGCCCAGCCATCAGTAAGTGAGAACAGTGATTAGCATGTCATTTCAGCTCTATAAAGTGTATGATACACTGCAAGAAATGGAGAAGTTGAGTATCTGGATGGTTTCATTTTGAAGATTGACTGTTTGGAGGAATATAGAAGCAGGAATTAATCTGAATGAAGAATATGCAGTTGCATTAATTTAAGTGTATATTAAATAAATCAAATACAATGATTATGGTATGAACATTCATTAAGTGTAGTTTTGTTTTGATATTTGTTATGAATATATTACAGATATGAGCATACGATTATCTGTAAAGATTTAATTGCATATTTGAAAAACAGAAAACTTACTCTACAATTATTTGTGTAACTATAGGCTAAAGTGAGATTAATAATCATTTTGTGTATTCATGACAATCATGTGTCCCATAATTAAACACTTATTTTCATGTGAAAATTAATGAAAACTATAACCAAAAAAGATCCAATATATAAAATAAACAAAGCTATTTTTAGAATTCTCCCTCTGTGTGAGCCAGTGCATGTAGTATTCTTTCATTGTACCATGCAGCAGGACTCCAGGTTCCAATTTCACACAGAAAAGGGGGAAGAAATTCTTGCTCACCAACCAAGGAGCAGGAGAAATGGCCTCCACATGTGTTTCATACACCCTCCATGGGATAAGAACAAGAGAATCTGTTGCCTACAGATACCACTGTCTAATCTCCTCAGATCACTTTCAAAACAGATCATGACCTCCAGTGTATTTGCTAGCTCTTCTATATTGATATCATGTCTACCTATCAGTGTTGGAGTCACAGCATAGAAAAAGTGACAAAAAAAGAGACACCATTTCCTGTTAATCAACCAAAAAAAAGCACCCACAGGCATTGAAGGGAGCTCTTCTTAACTGATGTGTGCAAATGACAACTTTTTAAAATGGTTGGTTTCCACCTTTCATCACTGTGACAGAAACCCCCTGTGGATCAGCAAGAAGTTCTCAACAAAACATCAGTGGTCCACATATAATTGGAAAGTCACTAATCTTGTTAACTCTGAAACCCTTATGATCATTTTAAACTAGATGCTTATACAGTTAGATCAGATTGCAAACCCTTTACTTATTATAGACTCATAGAAATGTAGGACTGGAAGAGACCTTGATAGGTTACTTAGTCCAGTCCCATGCATTTAGACAGGACTATGTATTATGTAAACCAGTGGTTCTCAAAGCTGATCTGCCGCTTGTTCAGGGAAAGCCCCTGGCGGGCAAGACCGGTTTGTTTACCTGCCGCATCCGCAGGTTCGGCTGATCATAGCTCCCACAGGCTGCAGTTCACCACTCCAGGTCAATGGGGGCAGCGAGAAGCAGTGTGGGCCAAGGGATGTGCTGGCCGCTGCTTCCTGCGGCCCCCATTGGCCTGAAGCGCTGAACCGTGGCCAGTGGGAGCTGCGATTGGCTGAAACAAATTGGCTCAGCCCACCAGGGGCTTTCCCTGAACAAGCAGTGGACCGGCTTTGAGAACTACAGATCTAAATCATCTCTTACAAGTGTTTTTCTAACCTGTTCTCAGAAACCTCCAACTATGGAGATTCCACAACCTCCCTAGGTAATTTGTTCCAGTGCTTAACTATCTTATAGTTAGGACATTTTTCCTAATGTGTAGCCTAAATCACCCTTGGTGCAGTTTAAGCCCATTATTTCTTGTTTTATCTTCACTGGTTAAGGAGAATAATTTTTCGTCCTCCTCTAGTAACAGCATTTTATGTACTGTGCTATCATGTCCCCTCTCAGTTTTCTCTTCTTCAGGCTAAACAATCCAGTTTTTTTTCACTCTTTCCTCAGAGGTCATGTTTTCTAGAACTTTAATCATTTTTGTTGCTCTCCTCTAGACTTTTTCCAGTTTGTCCACATCTTTCCTGAAGTCTTATGCCTGGAACTGCACACAAAATTCCAGTTGAGGTCTTATCTGAGTAGAGTGGAAGATTTATTTCTCATCTATGACTTACAACACTCCTGCTAATATATCCCAGAATGATGAGGGTTTTTTTGGCAACAGTAGTATATTATTGACTCACACTTAGCTTGTGATCCACTGTAACCCCCAAATCCTTTTCTGCAGTACTCTTTCCTAGACAGTCATTTCCTATTTTGTATTTATGCAACTGGTTATTCTTTCCTAAATATACTTTGTATTTGTCCTTATTGAATTTCATCCTATTTATTTCAAACCATTTCTCCAGTTTGTCAAAATTATTTTGAATTCTAAACCTTTCCTCCAAAGCACTTGCAACCCCTCCCAGTTTGGTATCATCTGCAAAGCTTATAAATGTACTCTCTATGCCATTATCCAAATAATTAATGAAGATATTGAACAGAGCCAGAGCTAGGACAGATCTTTGTGGGATCCCACTCAATATGCTCTTCTGATGTTGACTATGTTAGCTGCCCAATTGGGGGAGGGATGGATAGCTCAATGGTTTGAGCATTACTCTGCTAAACCTAGGGTTGTGAGCTCAATCCTTGAGGGGACCATTTAGGGCAAAAATCTGTCTGGGGATTGGTCCTGCTTTGAGAACAGAGTTAAACTAGATGATCTCCTGAGGTCCCTTCCAACCCTGATAGTCTATGATTCCATGAATTACTGATAACTCTTCCGGTGAAGCACAAACAAAAAAGGCATTTACTACTTCAGACTTTGCTGTGTTTTCTGTTATTGTCTTTCCCTTCTCTTTGAGTAATTGGCCTACCCTTTCTTGGTCTTCTTCTTGCTTCTCATGTATTTATAAAATGCTTTCTTCTTATCTTTTATGTGCCTAGCTAGTTTAATCTCATTTTTTGCCTTGGCCTTTCTAATTTTGTCCCTACATGTTTGTGGGTTTATATAAGTGGTCTCTTACCAGACTTCCTAGCTTTCCTGTACATTGGGGTAATTTGCTCTTGTGCCCTTAATAATATCTGTTTAAAAACCTGACAACTCTGCTGAACATTTTTTTTCCTTTAGACTTGCTTGTTCATACCTAGGTCTCTGCATTAGACCAGGGCCCTTCCAAGTTCCCTGTCAATCATGGGCTTTTCCTAGAGCATTGTTTGGTTTCTGACATGGTCAACAAGACAAGGGTGAGCTTCAGCATCCAAGAGTGCACTTGCAGGTATGGCCTGTATGTCTAATTCCTCTCCCTGATATTCAGGGCTTGGACTCCAGAAAGACTCTGAAAGCCATCTAGAAAGTCTCCCAGAGATACTGGACTCTAGATCTAGGTTCACTTCAAAGTCCCTTCTCAGGCAACTCTGACTCTCCAGGTCTTTCTCAATCAGTGCTTTCAAGCAAATCCAACATTTTCAAGGGAAGTAACCCATAGCCTATATCCCCCTTGTCCCTAAAATGAACATAATTTTCCATAGGCTATTGTCTCTCTTCCTCCTACCCTTTCCTGGGGCTGCTTTTCTCCTTGGCAACCCCCACACCCTTAGGCATTACCTTTCCTCCTCTCCCTTTCACCCTGGAATGGGGTTATATAAACCTCAGACCCCTCCTACTTCCAGCAGCTTCTGAGAGGATTGGTTAATTGCTTCAGCTGTTTGCATTTTTCCCTCCCCACAAATGACAGTTCCAACTGTTGCAGCTGCCAGTATTTGAAATCTGTGATGTTCTGGTTCAGTGCATAGGTAATCTGGTATGTTTCTATTCCCTAACTAGGTAAACACAACTCTTAGATTTAAGTTTCCCTTTTGAATACTGATTAATACAAATTCTAATGATGATTTGTTCAACTCTTTTGCAAGATTTGACTTAATATCATTTCTGGGTACATTCCTGTGAGCAACTTCGTTTCCTAGGATTTTTGCTTTCTGTGAATACAAAAGGGGAACACACACAGCCAAATAATATCTGTTTAAAAACCTGCCAACTCTGCTGAACTTTCTTTTCCTTTAGACTTGCCTAAACTTGTCATCAAACATGTCTAAGTAATTCTTAACTTTTTCTTTTCCTATTTTAGCCACAGATTGTACTCCATTTATACTGATGGGAAATGGAAATGGGGAAAGGTTTTGCAGTATTCACCAAACTGCAGCAATTAGCTTCAGAAGCTTGCAAATAAAGTCATTTTTTGTTTTATTGTTTTTATCCTTTCCATTTATCTAGCATTGATTGATCCTTATCTTTACTTTTAAGAGTCACAAGCCTATTTGATTATGACTCATTTACTTCCTTTTCTGTCTTTCACCATTGTAAACCAGCTAGTTGATTAACTCCCTCTGCTGGTTGAATGCACAGTCAAGTTTTTCCTCACAATTTTTATTTCACATTTGGAAATACCTTTCAACTTACAAAATGTGTTTGGTCTAACTCTGGATGCATTCCAGTAATGTTCCTGTTAGCACAGCAGCTTTTTGTGGTAACACACAGGATTGACTTTATAGCCATGAAGAAGACTTATTAGTATTCATGTCTGTATATTGCCTCCTGATAAAATTCTATACAAGAACATCCCTGATTTTGCAGCAGTGGAACATCATTGTGTCACATGACTACCATTCCTATTGCTTTTCTTTCAAAACAACACAACTTAGAACAGAAAATATAGCTTAGTGGTCATTTAATGTTTTCATGAAGCTTTGTAGCAGGTGAATAATTACTTGTATAAACTGACCTTAGTAGCTACTGTAAAACAGTCTAATTATTGCATTCTTAGAGTGACTGTAATTAATGTAATCTCTAAAGCACTAAGATATTAATATTTCAGGTTGCAGATTGTCTGTAACATTTGCTGCACAAGCTGGTGGTTTAATGTGCAGGCTGTGCCATTATTCACTGTTAATCTTTCAATACTGTACCTTTAAAGTGCCAACTCTTAAAAAAATTGTTGCTATAAATTCATAGGTTTGAACTCCACTCTGGCTGAAAATTAGCAATTAAAAACCAGCAATTGCCTAATATAATAGTTTGGTGGGTTTTTTTCATAGGCACTACCTCTAATGCTTGCAATTATAAACAAGCACTAAGTACTATATACCAAAATCTTCTGGATGTTAGGTGCTTGTGACAGAGTGCTATTAACAGCTTCAAATTGGGCTCTACAGAAGCCTACACCCAGATCACTTAAAACACCCTAGGGCACTGGGTGTGGCTAAGGTAGAAGGGAACACTTCCACTTGCTGATAGTCAATGAGGAAATTAGTTCAGCAGCTGGAGAACCAGGAAAGGAAGCAGGTAGTATAAAACACTAACTCAGGCATCAGAAAAAGGGGCTTCTCATAACTGCTGCTGTACGGTTGTCTTGTACCTGGAGTTTAAGAAGGAGATAAACAATAAACACAAGTGGTGAAGGTTCATTGGTTGGCCTGTATGCTGCTTAATTCACCAGCCAGGTTTTCCTGGAGAGGAAGGAGAAGTCCATTCACTGCAGTATTTAATAAAGTTGATGCCATTCAATATAGATATTCAAAGGCTTAACACCCACTCAATGTAAATAAAAGAAACAGAGAACAATTGCCCTCATTTCCTATCTATGCATCATTTGACAAAAAAGTCTTTGTTATATTATTGCAATGAATCAGAAGTAGGCTACTTTCTTGAATACTGTGCTGTTAACCTGAAGAAACCTGAACGGTGTAGGTATGGTCCAAAAAAATACAAAAGAGATCAATGGGAGGTAACATTTTGTATCTAAAGAGATCTGAGCTGCCTATGAACTCCGTCCTTGAGCTACTGCTTGTCTGTTTAAAGAATTTAAAGCTGTGAGTACTTTTCTTAACATACAGAATCCTGTAAATATATTGTTTAAAAGCATAATGCTGCCTGCTTTCAGAAACGCGTCCTTGGCTTTGGATGACTGAATTAAACTATAATGTTAAATCCTGAGGGTTGATTGTATTATTGCATCATATTCATATTTTTGGTTTTGTTGTATTTGTTCTTATATCCTCCAGGCTAACATTTTTATACTGCTGCCAGAAAACATAGCCTAGTAGTACACCTAATAGATATGAGAAGCTATGTGTTTGAGTATCCACACTATTGAGCAATGCTGTCAAAACCATTAATTAATTAGTAATAATTATTAATAAACAATGCTTGTAATGCAGAGTTGTACAGAAGCTGAATATTTACACAGGCATAAGGATGTGGGCAGGTTCAGTGGCTCCACAGGCTGTCTGAGGGAGCAAGATTGTGTTTAATATAATTGTATTAACGTGGAGTATAATATTATGGAAAATATGGACACAGAATTGCAAAATTTTGTGGCCTCGCCATATAATCTTGCCTATCATAAAGCTTTCCTTATTCAAATTGAAAGGGAAAACTGAATGTGTTGCTTATAACCTTGTTGCATTTCTCTTCTGAATGACTGTACTAGTCTGTACTTGTAAAATGTTTCGTTAGAAGGATGATGAGCTTCCAAAATGGCCCTTTAATGCATTTTGTTATGGCTCAGGCAGCCTTTGATATCAAGCTTCTGTTCTCCTAAACCTGTTTAAGTCCATTAGAGAGATACCCTTTTCCAAAAAAGACATTCTTTGTTTCCCCAAGTTCAACCACATTCACAAAGAGTTTTAAGCTACTGGTAATTAGTTCCAAAAGTTTTATACAGTACCATTCACAATAACTCTCCTATCTATTTGTTTTTGCAGTTTTTTTTTTAAAAAAAGTAGATAACATATTTTAGATACTTTTCTTTATAAACATGCTCAAATGCTACCATTCTTAATATACATTTTAACCTTTATTGTTGTTTACTCTGTGCTCTCCCTCAATAGCACCAATGGTCCTTATTATCAATATTTCACTTTCTATCCAAAAGGATAGTCTTCATGTTCCTTGACTTTCATTACTCTTTTTCACAAAGTAATATGTAGTATATCTATCGGTAGAACTCAAAGAAAAAAGAAAAGTTTAAACAATGAGTTATAGTGCCACTCGTACCAGTATATCAACCATTTCCAACAAATAAACTTGTACAGTTGTTTAAAGAACTCCCCATTAGGCTTTGAAAGTTCAACAAGAATAGGTTTAAATAAATTACATCACATACTCAAATCTCATTCCCAGGAACTTGACTGAACAGCTGCTAAAGAGAATATGAATATTAGGTCAAATAAATGGAATGTTGAAACTCTGAATGGTGGCAGGTTCAGACACCTACACCACGGGAGAATGTTCTTTGGTGTCCTTAGCCACCACAAAATGTTTATCCTGGGTGAGGTTCACATGTTGGGCTACAAGGTACGTGTTGGGCTACAAGGTACATCTTTTATTGGACTAACTTCTGTTGGTGTAATGTACAATCTTTTGAGCTACATGGAGCTCTTTTTCAGGTCTGGGGAAGGAACTTGGAACCAACATAGCTACAACAACATTGATATTTTAACTAGGAATTTGCGTGAGACAATTGGGAGATTCTCATGTAATCTCCTTGCCTGGTTTTAATACTGAATGGGGGGAAAGTGGATACAGCAAATGGAGAAAGAAACAACAGAGAGTAGGTGTCATAAACAGATAGCTGAGGGTTAATATCTCTTTCACCTGTAAAGGGTTAACAAACAGTGACCTGCAACACCTGACCAGAGGACCAATCAGGAAACAAGATACTTTCAAATCTCGGTGGAGGGA